>NC_087064.1:47135039-47227543 GCF_963678635.1 Symsagittifera roscoffensis | reverse complement strand
TGTGAGCAGATCAAAGAAAAAAATTTTGTTCGTAAACGATGCTGAACACTGACCAGATAGTCACTGATTATGTGCAAACAGCAAAATTAAAGAACCCCCTCCATCGGTCCAAACGAGTTCTGGGTGGTCGGCGTTTTAGCCACCAAGGCAAGGCGAGCAAGTCAGTTCGAATCCCACATAAGCCAGTTAAATTTTCTTCACACATCCTTTCTTTGACCTATTTGAAATTATTGAAAATTACAAAAATATATACATCTGCTATGTCTTTCAAAATTTTGCAGTTGAACTAATATATCAGGTTGTTTCGCGTATCCGCACGGGCTTGAGCGGAATAGCCACGCAGAAAATTTTTCATCTAATATTCCATTGTCAATTGCTCATGTGGTTCGGTAGTTATAATTATGCTATTAATATCACCATTGTGACGTGACTGGCACAGTTAGTAGCGTGGATGAGTGGTCAGCAGAAGGTCAGGTTCTTACCCAGGTGACGTTCAGGTACAATGTATTAAGAACAATGAAACCCGCTCTTGCGTTGACTATTTAATAAGCTAACTTTGGATTATAAAAATTTTTTTTTTGGCTTTAAATTGGTTTTTCTTTTAAAAATGGCTTTAATCTAAAAATTACTCTGAAACTATTTGAAAAACACAATTTGTTTTAAGTTTAGTTTTTATTTTCCAACAAAGAGTCGAGTTTTAGACAAAGGGTTTCTTGTTCTAGCGTTGTTTTTTAAGTTGAGACGTAGATTTTACTTATTTTTTATCATGTTTTGTTCAACATTTCACGTTAGTTGTCAAGATCCTGATCCAAAATTGGTTCATTGCCATCTTGGTTTGCAAATATTAACAAAACTGCTCGTATTAACTGTCTATTAAAGTTCTATGAAGCAATAGTAGGATGAAAAAAAATCAATGGAAAAAAAATTATATATATTTTTTGAAATTGAGAATTTTTGTGAAAATCATCCCCAAACGCCTCAGTAAATACAAAATGATAGATTTTGCTTCTAGCAACAAATCAATTCTGGTAAAGAAGCTTCCTTCAACCACTTTAGACCGATTTCTAAAACGGATTAGTTTTCTGTTTACGCGTTAATATTGCGAATAATATCGCGCGTTAATTGTCCCATTTTGGTCGAAATTGCAATATTTAAACCATCATAACTTTACCCAAAATGATCAAAAGTGAAATATTTTTTCAAACTCAAGCTCAAGACAACGGCTGCTTTCGAATGGTTCAAAAAGTTTCGGTTAAAAAGTTGTCCGAAGAAAACAAACTCGACCCGAGCTCAATTAGTCCGTTAATTTCGTATTCTTGCTTTATATAGCATTCGGTTCCAATTCCAATTTACCCTTTGCCATTCTACCCTATACTAACCTACTCTATATTCCAAACTACCCGATGCCAAATTACCCGATGCCAATTTATCCTATGTACTATAAATAAATCAATATGTCCAAGTGATGATAATGGCATGACAAGGGGGTATGACAGGGAATTGTCCCCACGCAACATTTTGTATGTATGCTAATAGGGTATGACAATCTTTTGTCTCCATAAAAAAATGTGAGTTTTTTTCTATAATTGTATTGACTAAGTGAACGTTGTTTGACACATATTGTGCGAGACGAGATTAGCTAAATCTTTGACTTTAAACCAATTGCTATGTTTTATTGCGCTATGTTCCTTCGTCTCCAGTTTGCTTCAAGGAATGCTAGTAATTTTAATTATGTACAAATTATGCGAAAAGAGTATTCGCCCACATTTTGAAGCAACAATCCCCAATTATAAAGAACTCAAAACTAAACTAAATACACAAAACCTACAAATCAAGATTTGTGTTACCCAAACCCAATAAACGCACAAATTTACCCAGTATACGGAGTAACGGTAAGCACTACAATTTTTACTACATAATTTTCTTATTAAAACATTGAACAAATTTTACTGCACCAACGTTAATACCGTTCTTTTTTATTGCAACCGACTGGTCTTTGGCAGTGGCTCTTCTTCTTCCGCTTCGTCTTCGACGGCCGCCTCATTATCGAAGATCGAATTATCTAAAAATGAAGATTCTTCCTCTTCGTCGGATATGGTAGCTTCAAGGACTGCGAGATCACCGCTATCTAAAGGGCTATCTCTTGTTTCGAAAGCTCGATTCAAGCCAGGGTCTGGAAGTGATAACTGTCACTAGCAATCATATGTTCGACCGATCGACCGACCGCAAAGCTATCTTCGGAGTAATCATCCTGCGAACTTGGGTAATCCTACTCATCATCCTGTGTGTTGGCAAGTTGTTGCGATGCTCCATCCAATATATCTGCAAAATCCCACGACACAGGTTGCTCATGATCTTCAAAGAAGGGCAACCAATTATCAAGATTATCTTCGTCAGCTGGGTTGGAACATTCAGAGAAGTCGTCATCGCTTCCAGTATCCCTTTTTCACTTTCACCGCCGAGGTTCTTATGACCGTAGGGTAGAGTATTCTTGCCTCCTTCGAGATTGTATCTCTTACCATCGAAAGCCGACAAGGATGTCTTTATCAGGGCACAGTTTGAGTGGTGAAAAAAAGGGAGTCTGCATTTTTCGTGTTTTTTTTGTGGCTGCTGCATCATTTTAACTTGAAATTCAGGTGCAACAAAAAATGATCTGAAGGTCAAGTTTGACCTTAAAAATCAGCAATCATAAAAAGTTTCCAAAAAATCAAAAATTGGTCACTAAAAAAGTTTTTCCCGCCCAAAAAAAACATTTGCTGCCCAAAAAAAAAACATTTTTATTCAGAATATTCCCGCCAAAAAACACTTTATCATAAAAACAAAGGTTTGCCGAACAAAAAAAAATTTTTTGCAAAAATTTCCCCTCCGGAGAAACTTTTTCTCATAAAAGAAAAAATTTCGCCAATCAAAAAAGCTTTTTTTTCAAAAAAAAACTTTTTTGAAATTTTTTTGGCTAAAAAACACTTTCCAAACCTGAAAAAATATTAACGATGATTACCTTTGCACACAATGGAGTACATTTTTGGCTTTAGAGCAATAAACTTGGTTATAATATCCCCTGGAAACTCGTCTTTGATTTTTAAAACAACCAGTTTGTTTTTTGGGCTGTAGAGGGAGTAAATCGTCGGATAGTTGGACGTGTCATTTTCGTCAAAAGCTTCTGGTCTTAGCTATTTTTTGTTCATATCCTTACTTTTATTCTTGCAAAAGAGACTGTCTGTGTCAGAGTAGAGAAGTTGGCATTCAAAGTTTTTCTTCATTACATCATAATGAAACTTGTCCTTATGGTACTTTGCCAACTCTAGCACGCCTGCCCCCACAAAAGTAGGTACATCCCAATATATTTTTGTGGGATTGGAAGTGAAAGCCGCCTTTTTTCTCCAAAAATTTTTTTGACTTGAACTCAATTACTCTAATTTCTTGCAAAGCCAAATGGTAGTCCCTAATTATTCGAACTAGCATCCGTTTGCGTTTTGATTCGCATGTTGTTCCTTTGCACAATTGTTGAGAAGTTTATAAAAAGATTCTTCGAACTAGTTTTGCACCTGTTGTCTTTCAACCGTGTTCAAACTGATACATGGCTCCAACCAAGCTTCTTGTTCAAACATTAGCACACGATGAACTTTTTTGAATTCAATCAATTCCCACTCTCAATTGTAGAAGCTTGGTATAGTTTGGTTTCTAATGCAAGGTCTGCAGAATGTTTTTTGTCTTACCAATTGAGCTTTTTCTTTTGTCTTAGTTTCTCTTGATAATGACTCAACCATTCAGGAGCTACTGTTTCTTCAGTCGGAGCCAGCAGGTAATCTTGATGACTGTCATGTAGCTTTGTTGGACACTTAGGGTCCACTTCTACAACGTATCTAATCGATGAGTCTTCTTCATTACACAAGATTTGGTCTATTAAAGTTCGGTCTAGTTCTTCAGTTAACTCAAAATTCCGCGCAGTTTTTTTTTCATTCGCATAACGCCCCCAGAAAGATTAATGGCGTCAATCATCAGCCCAAATGTTGTTGGCTTTATCGATTTGAAATCTTGACACTCCCTGTTGTTGGCGTTGAAATGTCGGCAATAAAACACAGATGCTGTCGAGATTTCTACGATCTGATAATAGCTCTATGCTCGATTCGCGACAGATAAGTTTAAACGCATCTACCGCTAATTTAGATACGCTAAAGCGGTGGGTACAATCGACTCCGTACGTATCGTGACTAATTTTGCAAAATTCTTGAAATATGCAGGCCAGCAAGAGGGTACCACATTTGAGATACAGGTTTGTGGTATTTCTCCACGCTCTGACAATTAAACAGTTCAAACCCATTCTCCGCATGATGAATTTCCTCTTCATTTATAGCAATTAGCTATTTTTCCTGCGTTCAAAACATCGCTTCAATCTTGTAATGAAGGTAGTTGCTTTTCAGCAGATTTTGTTCTATCACTCATGTATGAATACGGATAGAAACTTTTTTGTCATATTAGCGCTCTTTTTTCGTCGGAATCGTTTCCGAAGTTTTCATTGAAATTGACATCTTCTCTGCGGGTAGATTAGCCACCAATTTTTGCAGGGACGATTTTAAAAATTTGCTTGAGTCAATAAATCTAAGGTATTGATACAACTTTTGTTCAGTTCCGTTCTATCGTTATATGGTTTTCACTAAAATACCAATGCTTAGTGATATGTACTTTTCAACATTTTTTGTTATGACACTTATCGAATTGGTTGGCTCACATTGATGCAGCACTTGGCAGATGGGATACAGGGAGGGAATTTACATTTCTACGAGCTAAGTTGCACTTTTGTTGTGCCAACCCGAGAAATTTGACAGAGTGGTGGCAGTGATCCAAATATTTTCGGTCATCCCTGTTAAAATTTTGCAGCAAATCCAACATGTCACAATTGTTTCTCTGCCCAATGAATCGTGGTCTCCAAAGAACTCTGAGAATTGCCAATTTTGATCGTAAATTTCTCTCGCTAGTCGATGCAATTGACTAAAGAATTTAGACATACAATAATCAGAGCTGTCCAGATCAAAGTAGTATGGCTGTGGACATCCGTGCTCGATTACAGCAAGTGAGTATTCATAAGCTTCGTGTTTTTAAATGATTCGGGTGGACGATAACGATGGATTGTTAGGGCGCCGATGTTATTGTTAGGTGCGCCGATGTTAAAATTGACTCAAAGTCAAAGTTGAGTCATAGTGGCACAAACAATCAAGCTTGGAAACTTTTGGATTCATATCGATTACTACCTTTTTCCGCTGAGGGCATGACAACTGAGGCAGGTTGATGTTCCCTACAAGACTATCATGACTTTGATCGCATTAACTGATGTGAAAGCAGTTTCTACATAAACGCATAAATGATCTATGTATGTAGCCTTTAATTTCGTTTGTAAGTTTCAACAATTCCGTTTTGAGTACATAGTGACGTTTTGCCTGTTCGTACAGAGGAAGCAAGTCCATGTCAGAGATCTCATTTAACAATTTCTTGTCAGAAGTTGCTCGTTTTGATATTTACATTGGCAACAAATCATCTTTTGGTGTTGGAATACATTGACTCGCACATTGTTCAGTTATTTGAATTGGGTAATCGAAACGAAAGTCATTGGTTAAAGCTAACTGACATTCTGGTTTATGTGCGACTTCAGCTCTGTAGGTATCCGGGTTTGTTCGCGCAGCAGGAGGTTTTTTGTTTGTTATTCAGTGAGAATCAAGTTGATCTTGTGCTTGAGACTATATGCGGCCGTAAAGCAAAGAGCAAAGCATTTATGGTCATTGCGGTTTCTAATTTTGACCAAGCTGTGGGATTGTCGAATTCACAAAGGCATTTATTTTAAGGATGAGCCGCGTATTGGCAAAAACCTCGCTAATTTAGCAAAGACTTGACTGACGAGTTCGAACACCCAGCCAATCCCGTAGAATGCAAAAGTTTGCAGGACTGCTTGCATTTTTTCCACCATGTCATAAAAGTCTTCAACTTCTAAGCCCAAGCTCATGACTGGCTTCATTTCCAAGTTGGCGTAAAAGTGGAGTCTTTCTTCGGCTTCAGACGAATCGACTATTGCTCGAGGTTTTATTATACCTAAGTTTGCGCTAAATTGAACCTTTAGCGGTCCATCGGCGACGCGTTCAATTATAAGTTGCTGAATGATTTCTTCCTTTTTTTCTTGCAAATTCTGCAGGAAGCCAACTGTTGATGCGAACTCATTTAATGCGTTTTATCCACCAATCTCATACGTTCCAAGCGTACATGAAGAGGTGACTAACCTTTTTGAAGAGTGGTGTTTTTGATATCCGCTCCTTCAACGGTTGCTAGGTCATCATCACCGGTAAAAGCATCAGAGGCAAGGGTAACATCAGCAGCACCACCACCATCGTTAACGGTTAAAACTGAGCCAGCAGAAGCAGGTCTCATTACATGTAGACCGTGTTTTAATTTTATATGTGAGCGGATACCTGTGTGACAATAGACACAAACACCACCAAGTTGGCCGTGGTCATGTAGAATATGCTTCTCTGAGCTTGATAACATCGGTGCTGTGAATTTGCACTCATCACATTGTATTTAATTAGTCCTTCTTCAATGAAGTGAACATTTCGCTCATGTGGAGCTCTGTTGCTGCTATCAGCATATGTCATGGGACAAAAATTGCATTTAAAAATTTGTTGAAATTTGTTAAGCAATTGATTACGAAACAAGTAGAGTAAAGTGATCTCAAAACGAAATCAGATACAACAGAAAATAGCAAAACGTAACTCTTTGTCTTTCAATTGCAGAGAAAAAGGTTGGTGTTTTGGGCGCGCAAATTTAAACTTGAACTAACTGTCCCGCCAAAACTCGAAATATATTCAAATTTCCCGCCTTATTGTAAGTGCTGAACTACTATTGTTGACATAGCTTAATTAATGAAAAGCATTTAGACAAGTTTACATAAGATGATAAAAATCAAAAAAAATTGACCGGGTCAGAGTTACGTGATCACGAAAAAGATTTCAATATCTTTTAATTCGTTTTGAGTTTCATACTTCAAATTGTACGTCAGTCACAAAGTACGGAACATTTCAAAATTAAAAATCTAATTTGAGCATGTATGAATACATGTAGTGAGCATGTGGCTTTACATAAAATGTCTAAGCAATTTTGGACACCGATTTTTGATTTGAAAATGTCAAAAGACTTATTCATTTACAGATAGATTCGTTAAACTAACTAATTGTTGTTTCATATTACTTTTAAAAATAGTTTCCATTGTTACTATTTATTTTAACAATGTTGGGTTTGTTGTTTTAAGGAGGAGTAAAGATTTTAGTGATTTCCACCAAAACTATTGAGAAGTCTTGTCATTTTTTAGAGGCCAAAATACGTGAAGTTACGTAAAGGTTGTACTCAAGGGTTTTTGCTATAGATGTTTAACAGACTACTGTTTTTCTGCTAGAAAGTTTCCGTTTTCTTTACTAATCAGGAGAAATAACTACTGAAAATAATATTTTTTTTGGGTTGAAGTGTTGATCTCGACAAAATCTTGCGTTAACGGTTCTGAGATCTTGCTAAAAAATGCGTAGCTCGGTGAAAACAGCAATATGAGTGGTCGAAAGACTAGATTCTGACATGGTAACGAAAATTTGAAAAACTGACATAGCATGAGGTTTTTCAAAAAGTCAAGTCTGTATCTCTCCAATGGATGACTGAACATAGTTGTGCGGCATATCAAAATGCTTCCCTCAACCAATCAATCAGTTTTGTGCAGAAGTTCCAAGATATTTTGTACAGAAGTTAGAAATACTATGACCTACTATGTTTTTTCTTATCAGCTTAACAAGAGGGGGCGTGTAATTCATTTATGTTGCATAAAATAGTATTCTATGCCAATCAAATTTTATTTTCAAACAGATTGCTGGCTTGAAAATTTACCTTTGAACAATGTGACCTATGATGCCCATTAACTTTCTTATGGTTTGCACATGCTCAAAAAACTAATCTACCTGAACAAATTGCAGTCAAATACATTTTCGGTGTAAAATACATGAAAAACATGTGTGCTTATCTTTAAATTGATACAACGTTTTCTTCTGCAGTTCTATACAATCAATTGAAACCATTTCTTGCTATTCAGTTTTGTAATCAACATACTTTGAAACTTTACTCGTTATAATGAATAAAACAAAAAAACACTACCGCAACTGCAGATAAAGAATTTGGTGATTGCTATATCGATATTTCGGAAAACAGTAAAAGATTAGTGCGTGCTACATTGAACACATATGACCAAACAGGTACATATGTATTCTTGAAAAATTTCAAAAAACAACTGAAGATGTTAAAATTGAATGCATACAAAGACTTTTCTTAACCGGGGAAGAATTTTCAAAATTACTAAAATCCGGAAAGTCAGTCCCAGCGCAAACAAATGAAATATCTGATACCATTGAAAATAAAGACAACCCACAGTCTAACTGTAAACATGCCAGGAAATATCCGTTTTCCACAAAAACAAACGATTTCAAGCAGGACTCGAGTTAAAACGTCTTCACAAAATGGCAGAAGCTACGTTTGAAGTTGAATACCTGATCATTTCAAAAAATATCAAACCAAATTCAGAGCTGTTCTTACTGAAAAAATTCCCAATCTATCGACTTTCAAAAATTATGCTTTAGGAAGCCACTTCACATCTGAGTTTTGCCCCTTTCAGTTGACATTGAAAAAAAATCTACTTTATTGATTCAAGTAGATTCGGAGGAACAGATGAACCAATTTTTCCTTCCCATAAATGGTTCTGTGTTCCTTGCATTTTCACTTGCTTCAAATACTTAGTTTCTCCTGCTAACGATGTCACAGTAAACGTTGATTTATTTGATAAGCTTAAACCAGCTCTCACTTATTCGTAACAACCTGTTGCAGCCGATCTCAAGTTGTCAGATTTCACAGCAATCAAGAAACTTTTCCCCCATTTATTGCTTTCTGCAACATCATCCAACAAAGGAACATCAACAAACCAAAACGCCAGGAGGACAGAATCGAATGAATAATACAGTTACGCCTGCTGAATCATCAACTTCAAACAAGTCCGCAATAAATTTGGCTACAGTTTCACAAAAACACACAAACAGCAGACATATTCAAACAAGTCAGATGAATACAGAAACATTGAAAAGATTTGAAAGTTCAATTAATGGACCACGTTCTGCGTTTTTTGTTGAAGTGGATATGGAAAATTTGATGTAGATAATGATGTGTTATTTGTGAAATTTATTGTTGAGGAAAAAATTAAATTTAAATAAACAAACTTCATTTTACATTTTTTGTTATGCGAAGTTCGGTTGACATGATTTCAACTTTCGGTTTGAAACTTATTTATGCCGATTTTAGTTTGAAATTAATTTTGATAAACAGACCGTATGGTGGTTTGATTGGAATAGACAAATCTTCGCTCAAAAAACACTTGAAACATTTCATACTTCTCAGATTACATGCTGTATTGCATGACGCAGCAGGATATTTGCAAGAAAAAACTAATTGTCCCATAAAAATTGGTTATCTAGGTCACGTGACAGGTATTGCGTTTTGCATATTTTTGAAGTCAAACCAAAGTTGTTCAATTTGTTGGAAAATTGAGTGAAAGTCAAGTTAACTCAAAGAAAGAAACTTAAAACTTTGTTTTTAACCGTCAAATTGTTTCAGATATTGATAGATTTAAATGCGGCAGAAACCTTTCATCATAAAGGAACTTTTTGTTTGCTCTGCTAACACAATTGATAAAATTTATTTTTTGCCCTCAGTCTTTTTCAGTAAATAGTCAAAAGAAGAGAAAAAAGCTCACAATTGGGTGTCTAGTTTTCTGCACGGGCTTCGTTGGGACGAAGGTGAATACCCTTACTCTTATTTGGATAATTTTGTAACAGCATTCGTTCGAGGAACCCAAGTTCCCAGTTTTTTGCTGAGGGTACACAAAAATCTGTTTCATACGCTGAAAACTTGAAATTACCTGTGATCCATTTGGAAGACCTTGGCTGCCTGAAAAATGAACACTTATTGGGTCAAAAAATGCATTATTTCAAACTACATTCTCATTTAAATTCCTCGCATCAATTATTAACACATTGTACCCAAAGAAAATCAAAAGTTTTTTTTGACTCGACTCAAAATGAACTGTCCGATGATGCAAATAACCTTATCTCCATACTTGCTGATTTACGCTTCGATGACTGATCAGGGTGCCGAAAACTTTTTACCAGCAAGATTTAAAAATTTTCTAACGCCGACAGGCATATTATTTTTTCGGGCAAAACTTCTCCTGCAGAAACCCAAGCAAATTACACTGAGCGATATCGAACTCGATAAATTACAGAAACTCTTTACACTTCTTGACTACTTTCACCTGTACAATGTCCAGATTTTTGAGTCATTTTAGTTGTTCAATCTCAACCTGGAAGTGCTACAACCTACGATGGGAGAGAGAAGTCAAAACCATTTGCATGACCAACAGTTTCCAGCTGAATTAAAAGAGTTAGTCAAAACTGATTACATTGAAGAAATACATTTAGTTTAAGCCACCATCAGAGTTCCTGCTCATTTTGCGGTAAAAATCAAATCTAATTGTAACCATGACAAGTACATAAATTTAAAAGCTTCCTAACTGAACGAGAAATTGATTTGTCTGTTGAATCGAATTAAAGAAGCAGACACATAACAATATATTTAGTGATTGACTTCATTTTACTTTGTACTTGTGTGGTTAGTTGTTGGTAGCGTGTCGCTTTTCAAAATTCAAATTTTCAAAAAAAAAATGCTTTTGCCAAAGAAAACATGCAAAGTGTGAGTTTAACAGGTGAGATCTTACCAAAAAAGTTGTTAGATGAAATCAGAACCGGAAACGTAGAAAAAAATGTTCGGATACATTTGGCAGACAAAACCATAACAAGATATATAAAAAAATACACCTCAACCGGCAATCGGTCAGAGAGAAAGAAGGCGATTCGTATGCAGTTGTAACTATCAACCTTAACAAAAATAAGCGAAAAAGTCTTCTAGTAAACATGGAAATTGAGGAAGCCACTATCGGGAATAACGACTGCGACTTTGTAGATATTGGTGGTGTAAAACAGTCTTCATGTGAAGTCTTCATCATCGAAATGTTTTAACTCTGTTTTCCATCCGTCTGCAGAAGTTTTCTTTTTCAATCCACTTGATATTGTTCGAATCACCTCAAGACATTCAATATATTGATTATTCAGGCAGACAAATGAATAATTCTGAATTTCTCCGTCATGAGTATCAGTTGGCAACAAAAAAGATTTTGGTTTTTTGCTGATAGACGTAGATCCCCAAAATTTACAATGTCTTCATTTTTCTTCAAACATAGTTTCACCGTCGCCAATTTTTTCCTAAATAACATCAGCAAAAGCAGTCCCCCTATCTCTTGACAATGGAAGAGAAAGAATTATGTATAATGAAGCAAATGCTCAATAGTCGGCATTGTGGATCTATTTTGACAACACCTGATTCAGACTTAATTTAAATTATATTTCTTAGCGATTGCTTTGTATTTGTTTTTCCTGGGCATGTCCAGCTAACAAAAGTTTCATCAAGAATAAGAAAGTACCATTTGAGGAAATTGTTGACTCTACGGTTAACATCCGAGAAAATGAAAAAAATTAGCAAAGAATATTTCACTGATTAAATCAATCGGAAAATCGTGTTACCTTTATTTGAAAAACTAGAAAATTAAGTATCAATGCTGAAGTGTTTATCCTCCTTCCTCGCAAGACATATGCTCCAGATGAAAAACTGTACCACAATCTCAAGTCCTTCATAATTTTTCAATCTACGACAAATCGACTCAGATCAATTTTTTAGTGGTTTTGAAAACAAAATCCACCGCCATTAGACCCAACTCCTGTTCCTTTAACCCCTAATATTGTCGTGCCCGACCCTTGAAAAAAATAATTATCTGCATTCACTGATTTCAGTGGAGATAGTGATAATGAAGCAGAAAAAATTGATGGATCAGACAATTCTTTGGAGCAAACAACTTCAAAGGTAATAGAAAAAGAAGATGTAAAAACTAATGGAAAAAACCGCTGAAAGGTTCGGAAAGATTATGGAATCCATTCAAGACCTGTTGGAAGCTAATAAACTGGAAAGTGCAAACATTTTGCTTAAACAGTTGTTCAGAGATTAGTCCTTGAATTTAGACGTTTACGTATATGTTTTAATTCAAGGAAAGCCGATACACAATAAAATTCAGTCTTTTTTGTACGATACACAGCAAAAGCTAAAAAAAACTTGTAGTGTGTTTTAACCACCATTTTTGGAAGATCTGAAAACAGATCCTAGTTTAGTGTCCAACGTTTAATTCATGCCTAACAGATTTTCCGCTCGCTTAAGAGCGAACCAGCTCAGCCCTCAACTTTTTCCTTTGTCGCAAACAGTCCATCAACTGGTGAACCAAAAGATCAAAACCCTCATCTTTGAAGACTCGATGGACATCTCTCACACCCAGAACCAAGCATTCTGACAAAAAAAACCCAGAAGACGACGACAACGATAAAACTGCGAAAGCAGTAAAGAAACGTTTGCGACATCAAAAAAAATATGATTCCTACTTTCACTGAAGTAAAGAAACTCAAAATACTCTACTCCAAATGTTCAGCTGCATTTAGTAGCATACAATGTTTGCACTGTCAATTCTCACCAAGAAAAGGTGAGAAATGTCTCCGATCTCAATCATCACATAGAGTATGGATTGCTTCGTAAAACAACTCCTCGCGTGAAACTGATCGTTAATGATATCAACGAAATTTGGTCGGTTGACCTAGCATATGTGGATAAATTGGTCAACCAAAACCGAGGGGTACAATTTTTTTTAAGTTGGTGTCAATTGTCTATCTCGCTACTTACGAATAGAACCCGTGAAGACCAAATATGCTAAAAAACAGCCAAAGCTTTAAAAAAATTGATCAAAGCGAAACAACCAAAAAAATATGAGTTGACAAAGGCACAGAGTTTAAAGCAGAGTTCGGAAAAATTTGTATTTAGCGAAAAATTTTCAAACACAACACTCATAATGAAAAAAAATCAGCGTTTGCCGAACGGAACAACCCATCGCTCAAAATATCATCTTCAAATACTTGGATTTGAATGGACATACAATTATATCAAAAAATTACATAGCTTTGTTCAGACGATCAACTCACGTGTGAATAGGGTAACAAAGTTAGCTCTAAACAAGGTGACGCAAAAGCATGTGCCTGCTTTAGTATCGGTAATTGAAAACAATTCAACAAAGATGGTTCAAAAGCCAATGTTTTATGTTGGTGACTATGTTCGAATTGCAAAAAACTGACTTGCTTGTTAGAAAAAATTACAAGCAGATTTTTACAGACGAATTTTTTGAAATAGCAATAGTTGCCATTCTTATTGTTAATCCTCCAGCATACAGTCTCATTGATGCAGAGAAGGAAGAAATCAATGGAAAATTTTTATAAAAAAGAACATAGTTTGATTGGAAACAAAGCAAATTATAACAAAGCTGAGCAATGATGAGTTTACTGTACATTTGATTCATCGGCATCAATGGAATATTGTGCAGGCAACACTTTGGCCAGCTTTAGAAATATTTGTAAAGAAGAAATAGCTTTAGACGGATATTGGAGAGTTGCTATCGCCGAAACAATTTTCCAACGAAATCAAACAATTTTACTGATCAAGATTTTACATATTTCAGAGCGTCCAAGGTCGTAGCAAGTAAACATAATGCTGGCAATCGAAATACCATTTTCAGGCCTGGGTGTGAAGAAAAAGTTTTGTCAAATCAGGAGAGTACAATTTTATAGAACAATTGATCAATGAGATAAAAGCAAAACTCAAGGACAAATATTTTTTCGATGCAAGTCTTCAAGAAAGCACGAATAGCATGAGCATCTGGACGAACGCAAATGAAGAAATCTCATTCCCAATTCCCCAAAAACCAAATCTGTTAGGCTACAATGCAAAATTTGAAGAGAACGGTGAATATCACATTGGTTACAAAAGGATACCCTCCTTCGATGCATCCTATGGTGGAAACGAACTGTACGAATCTCATTTCCCATCTGAATTATCCAGTGGGACAAGTCTAGTTTTTGCTTATATTGACATTATTCATCCCAATCTGTTGGAGATGCAAAGGCTCCATTGTTTCAAATAGACGCATCAAAAACGTAGTGCCTGACAATAGTTTTGCCCGAAAAAAAATTAATTTTATTGTAGATGAATCCGCAATATGTCTCTTCTATCCTTTTCTAGACTTTCAAGATAGGGTATCTTAAACTTAATTCATCTAATACCTTTTGTTTGATAAAACTGACTGGTTTTGCTGAACTTACAGGTATATTTATATTCTGAGTCATCTTCGAACCTAGGCCTTTATTCAGCAGTTTCTTGGTCTCTAGTCCATGCTGATTGTAAATTGTTCTTACATTTAGCACTGAATAATTGTCATCGCCGCTCTGACGGTTCTCATTCCCAGCGTTTATTACGCCATATGTTTCTTGGTGTCCGACCTTACAGACTTTACAGAGTCCTTTGTACTTACAATTTTTTCAAATAATTTCCCTCGTGGACAGACAGACGTTCAAGTGTCTCTTTGCGCAAGGATTACCAAATTTCAAACATGAGTTATTTCTTTCATCATTGAGACTTGTTTTTTTTTGTTTATGTACATAATAGAATTTAAAAGTCGCACCGCTGGTCGTTGATCTCGCCTCAACCGTTCATTTTGATAGGTAAAATAGCCCTTTTCATCAATGAGCACATTGCTTAAAGGTTCGAAGGACTGATGGTTGCTGACAAAAATTTCCGTTGGCTATCGCTATTCTTCATGTTGTAAAAATTGCATTCCGCTTTATGAGTGTATCTGATGTTACAGGTACTGGCTAGGTCTGTCAAAGCTCCCCAGAATTGGTTGAAAGATTATTAAATACTGAGTCCAATAGGCCCAAAACTCTTTAAAATAAATAGATAAAACTTTCATCGAGAGTTTATCTGAGCGGATACTTTTTTCCTTCGTTGCCGAGCGCTAAGAATAAATCGATTGCAATTTTTGGTTCGCTTCGGTTGTTCTTAATACGTTCAGTTTTTTCCTTTCCGAGACCCGTTCCTTGTAATGCTCACTTCTTGTTGCCTGCTTCAAAATGGGAATCTGAGTTTCTGGGACCTCAGATTCGTTAATTTTGTCTTTACATATATATATATATATATATTTTGCTAATTTTGCAGACTGAGATTGATCGCTCCAATGGGTCCGGGGATGCGGCAGCTCAATGGTGTCGTTTGGCTAGAACGAAGAAAATATGTTCGTTTGACTGCGCCATGTTAAAAAATTAAGATACTCTGACTAGATATGTACAAACTAAGTGCAACTATTTAAGATATATCAATTAAGAAAGGTGTTGAAATAAATAGTATTTCTGAGAGTAAAACGAACAGTGAAAAAATTTATCAGTCGTCAATTCATGATGGTGGTGAATGATATCTTATCAAAATTGAAGGTCAAAAAAATAACGTAATGAAACAAATCACAACAAATATCTCAAATTAAATTTTTTTGATTCTTTAAGACATTTCAATTGGCAAGCACTGTTTACAAAGAGACAAAGCGGAGCATCGCACATTTTGCGACGATATATTGCAATCATAGCATGGCAGGTGAGCCGACAGAAAGTTAGAAAGGAGCTGCTAAGTTGAAAAAAAAATGAAAAGCACTTCGGATAAAATTTCAGCAGTCATAATTTTGTCTGAATGCTGTTCATTTTGAGAAAAAAATGTGGAAAAATAAATTTGAAGGAAAAAAGCTATTGCGAATGTACAGATGAAAAGTAGAAATGAACGCAGGGGAATCAACAAAAGACTGAGCTTTTTTGAATTTCAACGACTCGCGCTGAAGATTAAAATTTTTCATGAGCAATCTTTGATTGCCTTTTTACACAATTCTTCCGATAAGGGAAAAAGGAATCGCAGGGTTCATTTCTTCTGCTTGCAAACCTTCAGAAAAAAAACTTTGGAACTAAGAAATTACGCTGTTTTGCGCCCATAGAGTTTTCATAGTTGGAGAGAGTAATTTGCTTCTTTTTACCAAATTAAATTGCAGTGATCCTACGTAAAAACGATGAGTAAACATCAACACAAAAAATGAAAGCTGAACAAAATTTTACACAAAAGCGAGCAGAGTTTTGCATCACCTGTGAATGAAAAAACAATCAACAACTTAGCCCAAAAAGATAGGACCCAATCCATTAGTTTAAAAGAAACGAAAATCCAATGTCAAAAAAACCATTGAACGTTTTTCTTGTGTCTTTTAACTGTTTTTGTAATCAGAAAACGCTGATGAAATCATTCGCCAATAATAAATAAGTCTTGAATAAAAATTTTTGCGCGGTAAGTCTTGAATAAAAAACCATTACTGAGCACCCGAGCGAAGCAAGCATAGGGAACAGCCTGATAGAATCTCTCGGCAGATCTCTTTGCACATCCAAAGAAGTGTCGAAAATTGAAAAATGAGGTCGAAAATGTGGATTTTTACGGTAAAATGAGGAAGAGCAAAAACAAATAACACGAGAACCTGCCTATTTAGGTTACAGAGAAACAACACAAGAAACATCTGATAATTTTGAAGATTCTAGTTTTCATTAAAATTAATTTTTTTACATCCACATGCACATTTGTAATCAGGATGTCTCCTGATTTACAACTCAGGCAATTAACTGAAAAGTTTGTGATGTTCAAGTCTCAAATTACAGTTTTCGCAAACCTTTTCTATCAAAAAATCAAAACAACCAATCAATAATTTTTGCGTGGTAATTAGGCCGAAAATACTTAGTTAAGTCGTCTGAAAATTAAAAGGATTTTTTGCAAAAACAGTATTCTTTTTGCAAAAAATCCTTAAAATTTTCAGACGAATCAACTAAGTGTTTTCGGCCTAATTACCACGCAAAAATTATTGATTGGTTGTTTTGATTTTTTGATAGAAAAGGTTTGCGGAAACTGTAATTTGAGACTTGAACAGCACAAACTTTTCAGTTAATTGCCTGAGTTGTAAATCAGGAGACATCCTGATTACAAATGTGCATGTGGATGTAAAAAAATTAATTTTAATGAAAACTAGAATCTTCAAAATTGTGAGTTTGATTATATGGCCAACAAAAGTGTACGCCTCACACCTCAAAATTTAGTAAAGATTGATAATCATTCAGGCCTTACACAAGCTTTTGATGACTAGTAATCTTAAAGAAAAAAGTAATAATATGAATGGTGCAAATACAGAGGAAATTTTCGTACAAAACCGCACAGGTCTGACACAACAAATGAGCAATATATACTTTCACCAAAGTATTCATCGCTTAACGGTTACTAAAAACATTATTGAGCACCCGAGCGAAGCAAGCATAGGAAACAGCCTGATAGAATGTCTCGGCAGATCTCTTTGCACAGCCAAACAAGTGTCGAAAATTGAAAAATGAGGTCGAAAATGTGGATTTTTACGGTAAAATGAGGAAGAGCAAAAACAAACAACACGAGAACCTGCCTATTTAGGTTACAGAGAAACAACACAAGAAACATCTGATAAATCGATAACACAGATGCATGATGTTTTCAATGAAAATCAAGAATCGACACAAAATTATGAAATGCACACAGAATTAACTGAAGGCGTTCATCATTTAATGGTTAAGGAAGCCAATACTGAGCGCCCGTGCGAAGCAAACATAGAGAACAGCATAGGGATAAAGCTTTTGGTTGAACTTTTCACAAATCAGAGGAAGTGTCGGAAACTGAGTGGGGAAGACGATGGATCGAAAGAGTGAATCTTCACGGTTAGTTGTATACTGTACCATGATGAAATATGGGAGGCAAGTATCTCGGTCTTTTAACGAAGGTAGTCAGATGACTAAGCCTGAACGAATGTTCAGAGCGTTTACTTGCTTTTATTAGACTGATATTTCAACGTGATCCAATGGCAAGAGCAGCTCACGAAGCCAATTTATTGATTGGAAGAAGACTACAGAATTGGGATGATGGAAATTTGAGATTACGTTTACAAACAATTAAATGATAGGCAAATAAAACGTTGAAAAATGGCAAATAGACCGAAAAAAAATCAAATCTAGGGAAAATCAAAGTCGTTCAATTTCGACAAAATGATGATGGGAGGGAAAAAAGCGTTCTGCCATGCGGTGGCTGACTAAAGGATCAGGAGGGGAATGAGCACATTGCTTAAAAATTTTGAACGACTGATGGTTGCTGACAAAAGTTTCCGTTGGCTATCGCTGTTCTTCATGTTGTAAATATTGCATTCCGCTTCTTGAGTGTATCTGATGTTACAGGTACTGGCTAGGTCTGTCAAAGCTCCCCAGAATTGATTGAAAAATTATTAAATACTGAGTCCAATAGGTCCCAAAACTCTTTAAAATAAATTTTCATTGAGAGTTTATCTGAGCGGATACTTTTTTCTTCGTTGCCGAGTGCTCTGATTAAATGGATTGCAATTTTTGGTTCGCTTCGGTTCTTCTTAATCCGTTCAGTTTTTTCCTTTCCGAGACCCGTTTCTCTTCGTTGTTCATTATTCATTGATTTCCGACAGGCTCTTTCCTTGTACTGCTCACTTCTTGTTGCCTGCTTCAAAATGGGAATCTGAGTTTCTGGGACCTCCGATTCGCTAATTTTGTCTATATCTATATATATTTTTTGCTATTATTGCAAACTGAGAATGATTGCTCCAATGGGTCCAGGGATGCGGCAGCTTAATGGTGTCGTTTGGCTAGACCGAAGAAAATATGTTCGTTTGACTGCGCCATGTTAAAAAATTAAGATACTCTGACTAGATATGTACAAACTATGTGCAACTATTTAAGATATATCAATTAAGAAAAGTGTTGAATTAAATTGTATTTCTAAGAGTAATACGAACAGTGAAAAAATTGAACAGTGGTCAATTCATGATGGTGGTGACTGATATCTTATCAATATTGAAGGTCAAAAAAATAACGTAAAAAAACAAATCACAACAAATGTCTCAAATTAAATTTTATTGATTCTTTAAATTGGCAAGCACTGTTTACAAAGAGACAAAGCGGAGCATCGCACATTTTGCGATGATATATTGCAATCATAGCATGGCAGGTGAGCCGACAGAAAGTAAGAAAGGAGCTGCTAAGTTGAAAAAAAATGAAAAGCACTGCGGATAAAATTTCAGCAGTCATAATTTTGTCTGAATGCTGTTCATTTTGAGAAAAAAAAATGTGGAAAAATAAATTTGAAGGAAAAAAAGCTATTGCGAATGTACAGATGAAAAGTAGAAATGAACGCAGGGGAATCAACAAAAGACTGAGCTTTTCTTGAATTTCAACGACTCGCGCTGAAGATTAAAATTTTTCATGAGCAATCTTTGATTGCCTTTTTACACAATTCTTCCGATAAGGGAAAAAGAAATCGCAGGGTTCATTTCTTCTGCTTGAAAACCTTCAGAAAAAAATTTTGGAACTAAGAAATTAGGCTGTTTTGCGCCCATAGAGTTTTCATAGTTGGAGAGAGTAGTTTGCTTTTTTTTTTTAAATTAAATTGCAATCATCCTACGTAAAAACGATAAGTAAACATCAACACATAAAATTAAAGCTGAACAAAATTTTACACAGAAGCGAGCAGAGTTTGGCATCACCTGTGATTAAAAAAACAATCAACAACTTAGCCCAAAAAGATAGGACCCAATCCATTAGTTTAAAAGAAAAGAAAAACCAATGTCAAAAGACCATTGAACGTTTTTCTTGTCTCTTTCAACTGTTTTTTTTTCAAATCAGAAAACGCTGATGAAACCATTCGCCAATAATAAATAAGTCTTGAACAAAAATTTTTGCGCGGTGAATAGGCCAAAAACACTTAGTTAAGCCGTCTGAAAATTTTAGGGATTTTTTGCAAAAACAGTATTGTTTTTGCAAAAACTCCTTAAAATTTTCAGACGACTTAACTAAGTGTTTTCGGCCTAATTAAGATGCAAAAATTTTTGAATAGGTTGTTTTGATTTTTTGATAGCAAAGGTTTGCGGAAACTGTAATTTTAGACTTGAATATCACAAATTTTTCAGTTAACTGCCTGAGTTGTAAATCAAAAAATTATGGGAGCTGTGTGAGCGTAACCAGGAGACATCTTGATTACAAATGTGCATGTGGATGTGACAATATTAATTTTAATCAAAACTAGAATCTTCAAAATGGTGAGTTTGATTATATGACCAACAAAAGTGTTGTTAACAAATTTAGTTAGGATAACCACGTACGCCTCACACCTCAAAATTTAGTAAAGATTGATAATCATTCAGGCCTTACACAAGCTTTTGATGACTAGTGATCTTGAAGAAAAAAGTAATAACTTGAATGGTGCAAAAACAGAGGAAATCTTCGTAGAAAACCTCACAGGTCTGACACAACAAATGAACAATATTTACTTTCACCAAAGTATTCATCGCTTAACAGTTACTAAAAGCCTTACTGAGCCCCCGAGCGAAGCAAGCATAGGAAACAGCCTGATAGAATCTCTCGGTGGATCTCTTTGCACATTCAAGAGGAAGTGTCGAAAACTGAAAAAGGAGGTCGAAAATGTGGATTTTTACGGCAAAAAGAGGAAGAGCAAAAAAAACAACACGAGAACCTGCCCATTTAGGTTACAGAGAAACAACACAAGAAACATCTGATAATTGGTGGCCAATACGGGCGCTCAGTATTGGCCACCAATAAAAATCGGAGAAAATCTGCTAAAAATAATGTGTTATTGCGTTACCTCGGAGAAGTACATGGATCAAATCAACTGGCCTCTGGCGTAAAATCAGGCATCGAGGGAGACGTCCACGCGATAGAAGAAGTCTTCGATAGCAATAAAGAAGATGGACATGGTTTTATACTGATGGGCACCTCGGATGCATTCAACTCATTAAAGCGTGAAACTGCATTATGGAATGTTAGAGTGTTATGGCCCAGGTGTTCCCGTTTTTTTTCCAACACCAACAGAGGATCTGCACAACCGATAATTGGAGGAATAACAGAAATTCTTTATAGCTGTGAGGGAACAACTCGAGGAGATTCACTGCTTTATTTGTTTCATTGTGTCTCTTTGATGTCTCTAATCATTTCACTCGAGTAACACAATGAGTATCGTCAAACGTGGTATGTAAAAGAATCAGGAGCTTTTGTTGAGTTGAAGAAGTTGTTTGATTGGTTGGCACTCCTGATTGAGAATGGGCCAAAAATTGATTACTATCTTGATCCAAGCAAGCGCTATTTGGTTGCACAACCCTACTTTCTTGATGAAGAAAAAATGTTTAATTGACAAGTTCGGTACCAAAATAATAGAAGGTAGAAGATATTTAGGGGCGTATGTTAGTTCAGAAAAAAGGAAGCACCATTTCATTGGGAATAAAATTCGAGAATGGCTGGAGTGCATCGCAGAGTTATCAAAAGGTACAGAGAATGAAACTCAAGCTGCACTGGTTGGTTTAACAGGATCGTTGCAAAGTGAATAGAATTTTTTTTACAGAATGGTAAGAGATGCATCACAGTTTTTTTTACTCCTCTTGAAAGATGTTGTAAGAAAAACTTTCGCCCGATCTTCTGGGAGTCTCTTGTATCAAACGCACGGATAGCGTTATGTTCTTCTGTCTAGCAAAACGAACAGATTTGGGATTACAGAACTCAGTTGAAAGTGCCAATTTAGCCTTTTCTACTTCGTGAAGCCACGAATTTTAAATGAAAACTTCAAATATAAAATTGGCTATTTCTTTATAAAGGTAAAGGTGATTTTTTTTCATTACTTGCTATTACAAAAAAAAACAGCTATAACAAAATAATCATTATATAACGATTGCTAATTGAAAACAATATTTTTTAACCAAAAAACAGCAACTGACAAAACCAAATCAGTTTCAGCTAAATAATTGTCTTTACTTTGTTCGTTCGAATTTAAAAAACAAAGAAACCAAACTTTTGGACGCCTTTTCAGTCAAAAAATATTATTAGAAACTTGATTTTAGAAAAAGTTCATATCTGAATGCTTTCACTACTTGCAAGCCTTCCAGTGCACCCAAAAAAATATTTTCGAACGAAACAATTGGTGGCTGCTAAATTATTAAGAATATGATTAGTTGGTTTTGACGGTGATGGAATGTGTCTCAACGAATATGCAGCATAGAAGGCAAAACTTAAATTTTGCCTGTTTTTTTAACGGCTGTTTAGTGGCAATTGTATTCTCTAGCGATGCAACCTTGGTTACTATGATTGAATCTAAACACGATGAGCTCCTCCAATTAAGGAATGACTGAATTTCAAGTAGTATAAAAGCGACATTGGATACATCTTTGCGTGTTGAATTAAAGGAAACAGTTGAAAAATTACTCTATCCCGCTCTACCTTCATAATCTTCAAGAAGTACTTTTCTGCGATGAAAACAACTTCATTCTGAAGGAAGTGCCAGAAAACGCTGAGTTATAAAACGAAAAATGGTATGGATGCAATTGCTCTTGATTCTTTTAAAGTATACGGGCCTCTCTGCTCACGGCAAAACAAATTCAGCTTGGCTGTAAGTTAGATCATTAAACCTTGGAACCAATTAGAGGCGAAATAGTAGACCCATCTTTGTTTCAGCTTCCAAGTCAAACTCCACGAACAAACAATTCACGAAACACTCAGTCTGAAAAATTAAAAAGTTTCAAACTGCCAGTCTTTGAAAACAAATTTTTATTCTAGGTTGATTGCAAAGTTGTAACAAAAGTCGTGTTCAACGTTATCAGAAAGGGATTCAAGAATCCAAAGAAAAACTGATTTCTACACGAAGAACCAGCAGTTTCTTTACGAAAACAACTAGGGCCGATAAACTCTGATTGATTCACTGGAAAAAAAAAGTTTACTGCTCAATTGTCACTATAGGAAGTCTAAAGAAGCGTCAAAAACTCCTTCAGACATTTTAACGAACAATATATCGCGTTAACATCTAATGGATGGAAATATGGCTATTCGAATAAAAATCAAGCAGTGACTTTTTTCTAGATTCTTACTGCAGTGTTGATTACCATGTTGACTACGATGAGCACGGTGGAGCTTTGATTGTTTCTACAAACTTCAGTGAATCTATTTTGGGCATTATTGCTTCCGACTTCTGAATTCCTGTCAGTGAAATTAATCAAATTTTACAGCCATCATATCATGGTCAAATACGAAAGCGGAAACTGGTTCTGAACAAAAAAAATTTTGTTCGATCAGTTTTTTGGTTTGGTATCTGCCGAAACAACCTTGTGACATACTTCACATTGAAGACAAACGTTTTCTATTGGATGTTATCTGGTTGCCATAACTCAAGTTTTAGCTCAGCGGATCAAATGCTTTCAATTGTTTTTAAAAGGAGCTAGAGAAATATCAATAGAGAAATATTTTAAAAGGAGCTAGAGAAGCTTACATTTTTCCTGTCGTTTTACTATCAAAATGGTACTAGCTATCGTTCTGGAAACTTTGTTACATTTAAAGCTCCTCACTGTTTCTTCACCAACAAGCTGATCTTTCGATACTCTGGAAAAGAATTAATAAACTGTTGACATAAATCACAAAATTGGGGAAAATCAATATGGAATGACTTCAGATCAATCCCAAAATTTAATTCCAAAGTCTCCCCCAAAGTAGTTTTTCTTCTTGTTGTTCTAACCAAACTTTAGAATAGCCAAAAACAGCAAGATCAAAGAAAATTTTAAGTGGAAAAAAAGCAAAGGGAAACTGCAAAAACTCGTTTTTAGTTTAAAAAAAAACAGCAAAGCAATTTCCATTTAGAGTAAACGTTTAAACTGCAATCGAGCTTTGTTTTTTTTTCTTAAAAAATTCGATCAAATTGTTGAACAAGAATTATTAACTACTATGATAGACTGGAACTTTAAAAACCGCCAGTTTTCTCGAGAATAAAACACCTAGACCTCTCAATTTGTTTTAATTTGATTTTGCCATTCTGAAACATGGTCAAGCCTATTCTAACATTTTTTTTTGTTTTTTAAATGAATCAATCATGAAATTTCCCTCATCAATAATTCAAGCTGGAAAATTCAAAAAAAACTGATTACAATCAGATTTTTTATTTTTGCATTTGAAACTATAAAGAAAATGTTAAAACGGGCATTTTGTTTTATATTGTTTGTAGGTAATAACAATTTCTGGTCTTTTTACTTATTCCGCCCAAAGCTTCTGTTTTTGCGATTTTATAGTATTCTATGGATAAATGTATTGGTTTGGGTAATACAAATGCATCTGTTTTTTCTCTTTCGCCGATTTCTAACAAGCCCAAATTTTCAGCAGACGTGAAGGTAGTCTTTTTTCTGGAGCTATTTCGGCGTTCTGTGATCTGGTGTGCGTAAAACTCTGCAGCCTTTGCGAAACAAATTTGAATATTTATATTTTGACTAATTCGGCTTATTTAGAAATCGAGTTACAACTGTGAACAGACGAGTTTTAGATGGTGCTGAAACTTGAAGGAAAGCTCTAGAGAATAGATTGGAGCTAAATAATTCCAGTTTAAAATGCTTTGATTTCGATTTTTTTGGCGGTATAAATAAACAGATTCCAATGTTTCATCTGAAACTTTAGTGTATTATATTTTTTATCTTGGGGTGGAACTTTGGGTTCGGGTGTTTTTAAGTTTATTAGCTACCACGAATAATCATCTGAAAAGTTGAGTGATATATCATATCAACGCCCTTACAGGCGTGATCCAACATTAACCTATTTTAAAAAAAAATTTCGCAGTATCGAGAAAAACGGATTTTAATTTTATGGTTTTCCGTCTTAATTTGAGCGCATAAAGCGAGCAAGCAGGCGTACAATAGCTTATTTTGATTGATGAAAAGCTTAATTTAGAACGTATTAACTTAGTTTCACTTGAGTAACGTTAATTTTTTTTCAATAGTTTTAGCGCCTTTTTGGAACTAAAAACTTCAAATTGAATAAATTACAAAAAAATCGTTTTTCTAGTGATTTTTCTACAAAAATTGTGTTACAATTTGTTTATTCCACAATGGGTGACAAATATGACTCATCTCTGAATTTTCGTTCAGCTCCTTTTATCACACGATCCAAAAAATAAAAACACTTAATTGAAAAAAAAACTTAATTTTTTCAAAGACTATGATCGTAACTTGCACTTTAACCGGCTATCCTTGTTTGCTTTTTACTTTGCTTACTACTGTAATCTAACACTGCCTTTAAACCCTGTCTTTGATTTAGTAGGAAACAAGCTAACTAAAAGTGAATTTACTCATATTTTATCAGCTACAAATTAAGATTTGCAGACATCGATTCCAAATTACCCGGCTTTGGTTGGTTAACTCACTCACAACATGAATTGCATCATGATCCAATAAATATTGACTGCCAGAGACAAAAAAAATCTATTTATAAGCCACTTTCTACCAACTTTTATTTTTCAATTTGAGAAGTGGTATTTATTCATGAGAAAGTATTCTTTAGCAACAGTATTTTACACAGACAAAACAGCATAAGAATGATTATCGTAAGTATTTATGCATCATGGGGCGTACCTTTAATCTCAGAAAATTATTTGTCTATGCACATTTGCTTGAAAATTTCAGCAGGATGACTCCACGGGGAAATCTTTCCGAGGTATAAATATCAATTCAGGTATTTTCATCTCCCGCTAGTAATTTTAGTTGATATAACAGTACAAAACAAATTGAATTTTTCAAGGAAAAATTCAACATCTTTCAGCAGCATCCTTGTCTGAATTTGCTATACGAAGCGAAAACTTCAGTTGTGAATTTTTCCTCCAAGACGTCAGTGAAAATGAAATAAGTTAAAAATAAGCACCATTTTTGGATTAACCAAAATACTCAATAGAAGAATCTAGCGCAATTTAAAGCGACTGTTTCCACATAATATGAAACAGGTCACGTTTTAGTAGCACATACATGATTATTGAACATGACTTGCAAAAAAATAGGAGAAGCATTTGTATCAATTATTCTACAATTTAATTTAAGGAAGATATTGTCAAAAAATTGGTGTTATATAGATAACACATGGACAAAACTGGTGACACGCTAAGAGAAACGTTCAGAGATATGATAAATAATCAGGGCGTTTATAGTCTTCAAGTTAGAAATATCCGAAATGAGAGGTAAGTGTATACCACACCACTAATAAATCGTCATATCATAGGATGCGTTTAGGTAATAAATTATTTATTATCACAATAAAAAAAGCCTCTTTTTCATCCAGCTGCAATCTAGAAATTGGACAGAATTGGATAGATCGATATCAGACTCGTAGATTACGGAAGAGCGAACATGTCTAATTACAATAGTGCTATGATACAATTAGTGTAGTGTCTATCAATTAATTGATCGATTAATTTTCTGCAAGTTAGTTTGATGATGAGTAAAATCTGTTCAATCATGCAGCTTCGCACCCAAATTTTAGGTCTAGAGTTATTCGCGTATTCATCTTATGTCATGATTCTCACACAGGCTGGTCCTGGTCAAAAATCAGTCGCGTCTGGTCGTTTTGGCATAAAGTAGCAGATTCAAGAGAGATTATCTTCTAGATCCGATGGTTTCTTTGGCTGCCACGATTAAGGGGTGCAAGCTCTTCAGCGATTTGCACTTTCTCAGAAACTCGTGCTAAAATGTCAGGTAACATCGGATTAAAATAGGTCAAAACTTTGAATAATGTTATCAGAACACTCGAGCAGTTAATATTTAGTTAAAATAACTTCCAGTGTTAGCTAATATTCAGTGAAACCATTTCAAATAACGACAGAATGTTCAATATTCTGAGGTCCAGATAAATTTTTATTTTAAGCTAACAGCACAAACAATATAACTTTTCCTGATAAAGCACATAAGCAGTATCCAATCAACGAACCAAGAGCATGATTGTGTCTTTATGGGTTCAACTGCGTTCAAACGCATGAAAGAATCCGTCATCAACCTCGGCGACTACTTCATTCAAACCAGCTTCAAAAGGGGAAACGAAAGTCAAGTCAATCTACTCCTGAGACAATTGTTTGTCCAATTCATATATGAACGAATGGAAACTTCATTTCAACACCTCACTCATCGCCATTTGGAAGCAATTATGACGTGTAATCGCAAGCAACCTTCAGCCAAACGCCATTGACTTATAGAATTAATACCATAATACAAATTACCAGAAAAATAAATAGTAATATAACCAACAGCTATTACTTAGCGAAATCACTCACTGTTAATACAGCAAATATTGCTAGCCTAGCCGACTACCATCTTAACAAACGAATTTTGGTTTAAGCAAAATCTGATGTTTTCGCCGAAAAGATGCTATACTTTCAAATTCGAATGAAAATTTATATCGAATTGCTTAGTAATCTCAGTCTTGCTTAATAATCTCACTCTTAGAGACAAGCATGTTTCTGAGATATGGATCAACATTAATATTCAATCTAGTTTTTTGTTCGCGCGGAGGAAACCAGCACCCGGTAGGCGGAAATTTCCAGCAGCGAGTTCGTGAGAACAATTTCTACGGCCACTTACCAAATACATCAGTAGACAACACTAACTCATTTCCCAGTATGCGGCCATGGTGAAATAAAGGAACTCACTCCAAGCCGATTATACCAGCAAATAATGCAAGATGCCATGAATTTATCCAGGTAACCCACCGTCAACTTATGCATTAATCGATTGATTTTATATTAATTGGGGACATATGCATCCATAAACTGCCAACCATTGGTTGCAGCAGAAAACGCTATTAGTTATAAAACATTACTAAAAGGCGGATCCAACTGAACGAAAAACAGGCTCTTGTTATCACAGCAATTGATTAGGTGGGAACACCATGCCAATATCTCGTCACTTCGTTGATGCGCTGCCACTCCAAAATGTAATCATCAGCTATAAAGTTATTAATTTTCAATTACCAGTTGAGCTTTAAATCACTTTAATCGGGTTTCGACCACCCTTTCGAGTATTAAAAAATCTATACAATCGAGGTAGATATTAACAGATGATTTGACAGTTTCACTACTCCAAGAGTTCCAACTCGATGTTCCAAGAGTCCTCAGAAATATAAGCACAAGAACAGTTCTTAAGATCACCGATGTGCTGCGATCTCCTTTGCAATGATAATCAGGGGTCGCAAACTCTTCAGTGGTTTGCACATTGTAATGAAGGGGTGCTGAAAGATACATTGACTACGATCAATTTCAACTATTTAAAAAATTTCTCCAAAATTATACAAGGCCAACAGTCATTTATACAAAATTTTCTATGAACTCACAGAGACCAAAGAAATCTCTTTTTTTTAAAACGAGTTTTAAAATATTAAACAAAAAATATATAACTTTAAAGCAGTTTGAGTTTCATAAATCAAGAATGATTGATTTTTTCGATAAAACGAACTAAATTTGGAAAACTCGATCAACACGTTATTTTTTTTTACTCCACTCAGGGTGACCAATTTTCGAATTTTTTTGTCGACCTATTTTTTTTAGGTCGGCCAAATTAATTCAATTTTTCAAGCTCTGCCAAAGCACTGAAAAGTGCCTGTTTTGGCCAAAATGTCTGCGCCTCAAGCATAATTTTGAATAAACAGGCTAAAAAAGTCAGTTAACGGCACTTTTTGAAAAATTTTGAAAAAAAATTGCGTTTTTCGGCGCGGGCTCCCCCCTCAATATTAGTATATATTGGCGCCCAAGGCGCCTTCAGAAAAATTTTAGGGTCCGTCACCAAAAACCGTTCTAAATAGTGACTTTTAGTGACCATTGAAAAAATAGTGACCAATAAGTGACCAATAGTGACTGGTCACTAAAATAGTGACCAAGTGGTCACCCTGACTCCACTTTGAAATCAAAAAATTCATTTTGAATACTGAAAGCGAAACATAGCCAGCCGGTGATTGTAAAAGTGTAAGTTAACAGAGAACTGAAAAAAAAGTTGATTTGATTTTCTTAACATTTGTAACTTTCGATATTCAAAAATATATATACCACATTGAAGCTCTTTTAATTTTAAAAATTGTTTATGATTGGCATTTTTTTCGTAAATTTATCCCATTTAGAGAAAACTGGATCAATAGGTATTTTTTACTCCGCTGAGAACTCAGAAAATTGAAGTTCATTCACGTTTTACACGTTGATGTTCGATAGTGCAGTTTGCCTTCCTTTGAACAAAGGAAAAGAACTAAACTTCAAACAACAATTAAATTCAAAACGTTTAAAATCAAACTTGAGCGTGATCAAATTTTAAGCATTTTTTTTGAAAACAGCAAAAAAAAGCCAACGGTAGACAAAAAGATTGAACAAAAACAATGACATGCTTTGAAAAAATCTCACTTTTCGAATGTTAAAGAAAAAAATAGTGACCTTAAAACTATTTGATTTACTAGAATAATTTATGACTGACACGTTTTTGATTAATTAAACCCAAATTGAGAAAACTGAATTAAAAGTTATTCTTTTCATAGCGCCGCAAGTTATGATAAGAAAAAAACATTTTCCAAATTAGAAAATGATCACGCTTTTCATGACATTTTTACTTTTGACGTATTTAAGATTGTCTTGTAGATTTAAAATTATTTGTCTCTTTGTTTTACCAGTCAAAATTACGAAGGTACAAGTTCACACAAACCTAGACAAAACTGTTAAGATTTAACCGCTTTTTCTGATAATTCTTATCAAGATTATCCTCGAGAAGGTGACTGTAGTTTGGAAAAAGGGGGGAGGGTGCTGCACCCGGTTTTTTTCTGTGGGAATTCAATTGAAGTACAAGTCTGAAAAAAATTTTGGGAGTTGCGCGGGCAAATTTCACTGCTCGTCTTCTTGAAGTATCTATTTTACAAGAGGGTGCATCCGAGCCGGTAAAAACTTCTAACGAGGTTGAAATGGTTTACACTAAAATGTTCCAGCTGCTCATAGAACCTCGAGAAAATAGCTCTAACACTTCAGTGTAAATCAAGTCAACAACCACAGCTTAGCGTACGTGGCGCTTTGAATTTACTCAGCATTTTTCTCTCGTCCAGCTAAGTGTCGAACCACATAATACTAGTAAACCTACATTCAATCTACAGTCAGTCTTCTTAGTGGAAGCTCTGAGTTTTGACGCCATCGATTCCTTAACATATCATGAGCTCTCTACTCTCTCTACAACCAACTTCGACATGTAAACTTTCCTGATCTAGGCGACAACAAAGTGCAATATTTACTAGCCGAGCCGTAGATGCGCTTTGGAATATTGCGGATTGCGATATCAGGAAAAGTCTTACAGGCACCCCCTACGATGTCAAAAATCTACTAGGTAGGGCAACCACTGGTCCGCTCCAACCAGAAATCTAATGTGACTGAGTCAAGTTCGCATTTAACTAATTTCATTAACACAAACGAACAAAAAGATGCTACTCTCACTACAGTAGTAAAAATATTCTGTAATGTGGAAGGATCAGGCATCCAAAGACAAAGCTTCATTCGGAAAAAAGTATGAGACAACAAAATTTTGTGGAATAAAACATTGAGCAAGACAGAGATCACTACAAAATAAAACTAATGTAGAAAGGCCCACCGGTAGGAAACGCTCAACTGCAATCAGTACAGAAACAGCTAAAAAGCATCCAGCAAATTTATGAAAAAGCCCTCACTACTGACCTGGAAAAAATTACGTCAAGCAAGTTATTTTTCAAAACGCATAACCGGAACTAATTTGGTACCTCCCACACTACCAGGTGAGTGATCCAAACAAGCCCGGAAAGGTATGAAGGGTTGCCTAAGCTGCCTCGACTTTCAATGTTGTCTCGTTTAGTTCCAACCTTTAAACTGGATCAGACTTACTAAACATGTTTGGCCTTATACAACGATTCCGGGAAACATCTGTGGCCGTATTGGTGAAATTTGAAGGTATTTTTATACAACTAGGCATTGAAGAGGAGGCATTCACTCCGAGCTACGCTTCCTTTAGCCTGCCCAAAAACAGTATGAAGTAAGGCCAATACATCCGATTTAACTTGGTGAAAATGCTCATCATCAATGGCCATTTTTGCGTTTCATCTAACAGATGCCGACTAATGCGTAACCTGGTCTACTATTGCTGAACTGCTGCATGAAAGCATCTATATGGACGACTTCGCTTATTCAATCGGCACGAAAAACGAGGCTAAAGACAACACGACTAAAATCGCCCTTAAGACAGGGTAGATTGAACCTATCGCCCATGACGCGGCGGTGAAAAAGCACTACTGATGCTACAGTGCATCCGGCCCTAGGCAGCAAATTGGATACACTTGAAGCTGCGATATTCGCGCAACCAACGACCACGGTAACTAGTACCACGTCTGCACTCCGAACAGTCCTCCCTACAGCAGTATTTCTCGGCCCACCAGGTATTCTAGCGACGTTTGTCGCTATATTTTCCGCAAAATTCAGCTATATACACCTTTTCTTGACAATGAATGGATTCGAGCACAAGGAAGTATGCATCATGGGACTGATTACGTTCGTAAGTACTTGCAACAAAATTTCGTCATCGGTGGACTTCGAAGTGCCCGTACACAAACTCGACATTAAAGCTTACTCTGCAAAAGAATTTGGGGCAGACGTTTAAGTCATCTCACGGCTGACTTGCCATAAACACGCCTAGACGGCCCAAAAGATTACTCTTTTGCTTCAAAAACACAATTGATCACTTAGAGCCATTCTACAATGCTACTAAGAATGCTATGAAAAAAAAACTATATTTGCCTATTCACCTTCTTCTCTACCTGTGCATTACTGTTAGAAACCACGGAAAAACTTACCACTGACAACAATTCGGCGCTTCATTGCCTGCAGGGACACTCCGAAGCTATTTTTATCCGACAATGCTACCTACTTTGTCGGCGCCCATAGGCAACTATGCTTTGAGCCAATCGAGCTTAATGCAACCGTACTAACTCAACAGTTCTAAATCCAAACTTTTGAATGGCCTCCTAAATCTCCGTCTATCCCTCACTTTGGTGGTGTGTGGTAGCGACTGGTTTCAATGATCAAAACGAGCGTTCTTACTAAATCTAGGTCGACGACTATCGAGAGATCTATTTGCTTCTATTGCAGTCCAGACTGAGACAGTTCTTAACTCTCTTCCACTAACTCATGTCAGCATCGAAATCGACGTCGGCCTTCCGCTGACGCCTAACCAATTATTGATGGGTCACGACACCATAAAGAGCGCGCGATGCTATCCGAGGCGCTTAAAATTTCTAGCACTCGGCCTGGTTTCCAGATGCCTTCTGTAAAGTCTTCAAGTTCCCACACCATGTCATCTTTTTCGAGCGGTTCCTCGGGATGCGACTATTTAGTCCTTGTGATGAGAATTGGGGTGCCAGAAGCTTCTTCAAGTAAACGCCGCCAGAAGCTGTCAAGTCTATCTTTTGCTCGCTTCCAGGACTTGTTAGACAATTTGTATCTTGAAGCTTTTGACCCACTACCCTCCTCCTTTGATTCCAAACTAAGACTCTCCGAGGATATTCATGATATGAATTGTCTTTCGAGCGGTTCCACAGAAAATACTGTCCTGATTTGTGTGAAATGGCTTATTAACAAATTTGACTTCTGAACCAAAGAGACGATTAAGACTAAATCTACAACAGTCTCAAATATGCTAATCGATAGTGGAATTTGTCTTCCTGAAGCCGCGTTTAAGACTTCTCCTGAAAATAAATCATCACGACCTATACAAGTATTGAACTACGTTCATCCACTCTTAAAAATCACGACCTAATTAAGTGACAATAAATTCGTTCTTTCGTTATACTAGATCACATTTTTTCACCATTTGGACTTTTGTTATTTTGGAGCATGAAGTACTTTAAGTTTAGCAAATGCATTTGAAGCGAAACTGAAAAGAAATTGAATCAAACGGCAAAAATTTCCGAAAAAAAAGTTATTTCGCAGCAACTACAGCCAATATGTGCAATTAGATAATGAAGGCAATTCAGTCTCTGCATTAATAATCTAGCTGTTTTCTTATTTATCTAAAGAACTGCACCTTGAGTAGCTCGTCGGCGGTGGGTCTCTTCTCGACTTCAATCTCAAGACAACTCGAGAGGAAGCTGAGGAACTCCTTGGAGGCCCTCTTTTCAGACTCCTCGGACAGTCGCGGGGTGCCTTGGTTTATGATCAAGTAAAGCGCCTGTAACTCAATCAGTCTTCATCCAATAAAAGCAGAACAATCAGCAAAAAGCAAGCCAGGATAATTAAAAAAACCTTAGTCAAAAAATATATTTTTTTAAAATTGTAATTTGGCAAACAGGGGCGGATCTAGATTTTTCGTTTTTCTAGTGGGGGGGGGGGGGGCGGATTTTTTAAAAAAAATCGAAAATTTTGTCGCCTTTTTTTTAGATCGACCAAATTGATTTTCCGAGCTATCCCAAAGCACAACAAAGACCCTTTTTTTGGCCAAAATTTCTGCGCCGCAGGCATAATTTAGTAAAAACAGACGGCGCGCGCTAAAATTTTAGGGTCCGTTACCGGAGATGGATATCTCAAAATAGTACAAAGGGGGACCCTTTGGGTCGGCAGGGGATCGAATCCCTCAGGGAAGGGGCGTCATATTTTCTCATATTTGTCCAAACGGCCACCTTACTTTGATTGGTGTTTCATTCAAATATGGTGGCTCTCCTTCCAGCATCTCAATGGCCATAATTCCAAGAGACCAAACATCAACTTTAGGTCCATAGGGCTGTTTGTTTATGACCTCGGGTGCCATCCAGTAGGGCGTACCGACCATCGTTGACCTCTTTCCATTTTCCGGGCTAATTTGGGCACAGAATCCGAAGTCTGTTAGTTTGACCTGTCCGTCCATCCCGAGAAGGATGTTGTCGCTTTTTATATCACGGTGGATGACGTTGTTGGCGTGGAGGAACTTGAGAGCCTGCAGTACCTCTCGGCACACCGCCGCAATTTGTCCCTCGTCCATCATCGTCTCAGTCACCACGTCTGTCAGAGATCCACCAGGCAGAAATTCCATCACGACCTACAATTTTATATTCTGATATCACTCTTTTCAAACTATTACAAAAATAAAACAATACTTCTGTTTAATTAACTATCATTTCTCCAATTAATGCCTTCTATATGAAAAAAAAAATTCTAGTCTGATACTTGGAATCAGTTTAGTGCATGTTAGATGATTCAGCTCATCAATTCTAACAGTAGGTCGTCGGTGTCATGTTTTAAATAATAGTTAAGACATCCCGTCAGACTATTACAATGACCCAAGTTTACATCCAAATTTCCGATAGTTACAACACAAATCTTTCACTTCTATTCACAGCAGGACATTCTACTTTTTAAACTAACCCACAGTTCCTCCTGGTGTTCTCCCACGAGGTAACTGTCCAAGTAGTTGACAATATTCACGTCCTTGTTCTCCTTCATCACTATGATCTCGTTCACAATTAACTCCTTCTTCGGCTGGTTGGCCAGAGTCATCTGTTTGATGGCCACAGTGGCCTTGGTCTGGATGTCGGTGGCCGTGAACACCACCCCACTCGCTCCCTGTCCTATCTTTTTGAAGCTCACGTAGCGTCTCTTAGGGTCTCCCGGATTGCATACCTCTTCTGCAAAACAAAATAATTACTTTTAATAACTGTTTTCCTAGTACTTCGGGAAAGAAATATGGCGTAGTGTCTACTACTTTTTTTTTACTCATGGAGTGAAGGGTGGTATTATATTAAAGCAGTAGCGGATTAAGAGGGGTGGGCGACACGCTTCCCCTCCCCCAGGAATTTAACAACAACAAAGACCAAAAAGTCCCCCTTTCGATTTTTCTAAAAATTTTTCGAAGGGCGCCTTCGGCTCCGGTCCATTTGTAGTAGAGCTATCAAAAATTTTGACAATGCCATTTCTTTACGCACTGCTACAAATAGGAGCAACCCTTCTGGTAACAGTTTGAACTGTCGAACGCTCCCTATCCAGAATGAAACTGCTGAAAAACTACCTTCGATCTAAAGCCCTGTTGAATGCTATTTAGATTCTAAAAACATAGCTAACTGACCGTTGAAATAGTAATGATCGCAAACAAACAGAAAAAAAACTGACTTGTTTACTCATGGAAAAACTTCAACTTTCGAATTTTGAAGAAAAAAATATATGCCCTTAAAGCTAAGATAAACTTGATAAGATTCGGACGATTTAACCACAAGGAAAAGGATCAACATGCGAGCTGTGCAGCTTATCAATCACAGAGAACCACTATTGTGCCCCTGCTTAAGAACACATGATTTTTTTGGTTATTTTTTGTTATTATTTTGGCTATAAAATCAACCCAATTTGAGAAAACTGGATCAATAGTTAAATTTTTAACTCCGCTGAGAAATCTGAAGATTAAAATCCCTTTTCGAAACTAGAAGTCGATCACGCTTTCAATGACCTTTACAATTTTGCTGTTCGATAGTTTTACTTCCTTTAAACAATTGAAACGGACTGAACTTAAATAGAAATCAAAAGTCAAATCACGAAAAATCAAAGTTGAGAGTAAAAGCAAATGAAAAAAAAAAAACAGAAACATCACTACGACCTTGATGAAAGTTTTCACTTCGTTCATTACTTTTCAAAATTCAAAAAAGTATGGCTGATTTTGCGAAAAATGAGTCTGATGTTTTTGACTATTCAGACCAATAACCTAAATCAAAAAAACCAATAACATTTTCTAGAAAAAAATACATAAATAATGAACAAAAAAATTTTTTTTCAATGCTTTTAGAATTTCTAATTATTTCGGTCGGAAAAGTCTGTGCTGTTTGCACAACGACCGGCTATCATCGCTTGTTATATGTACTTTCTTGATAATTCATTCATTAATTCATTGAAACAATCAAACCAAATTTGTTTCATTGAGTGTTTTACGAAACATAGTATGAGAAGATATCATGAAAAGTATTTATATTTAAAAATCTTTTGCTTGTTTAGAAAAAAAAAATCTTTTTTATTTCGATTTTCAGCTATCGAAAAATCATATATTTAGATTTGAAATGTCTTCGCCTAAAATCTAAAATGTTCAGTTTTTGAACAACTAACTTAGCTTGCTCATGATCTGTTCATCTGACATCTTCTGTCTCCTAGGTCTCCGTGTCAACTGCTGTGACGACTGTTGGGTCGATCCATTGTTACTGGTCGACTCACTCTGCAAGGGTTTCTTCATTGAACTCGACCCTGTTGGTTTACTTGGAGACTTGGTTCCATGTGACGCCTTCTCATTGTGTTCGCTCCATTTTGGGGACGCTATTGGGCTGCCGTGGGAGAACTTAGACGATGACTTGGGTGACATTAGGTGGGTTGCATTGGCCAACGGGGACTGGGGTTTCTCCTTAGGCTGTGATCGCTGCGACTTCGGTGTTCCCGGCATGTGGGGTATGTTAGATGATAGTGCCGGACTCTGGCTGTTAATGAGTGCTGGTTTGGCGACCATTCCCACGCTTTTCTGCTGCAGACTAACAGGCGGAGGTCTCGTAGCACTGATCATAGCTGCAACTGCTTGTTGCTTTTCGGTCAAGTTTTCACTCTTGGACGTCATCGGTACACTTGGAGACATCTGAGAGGAGGCTCCAGAGTTCGATCCTGTAGTGATATTCTGTACTGAGTTGTTTTGATCTTTTGCTGCAGCTGAGTAAGGCATTTTAGGGTAAGAAATTTGCTGCTGATGGTGATTTGTACTATTTGGGTGCTTACTAGTCGTGTAAGATAGGGATGTATTCTGGGACGATGTACTAGTAATCGTGCTTTGCGAGGATGATGTATTTGTCGCTGCAGCCATATGAGGGGGTGGTTTGTACTGGAAGTGAAGTCTGCCGTGACTATCATAACTGCCCCCAGTACTGTTGCTATGTTGGTGGTGTGGGGTGATTGAGGTGGGGGTGTTGTTGTTATCCAGATGGGTATGATGCAACTGGGAAGACATGCCTTTAAAATTGTTGTCTGGCATGGTCGGACTGGTAGGTACTTGTGATCCGGAACCCTCGTGGAACACCTAAAAAACACTATCACTGTCTTGAAATGTTAATTTTTTTTGTTTTCTTCGGTATTTCGAAGTTTCCGCCAAAAATCAATTTGGTCCTTTATCAATTGGTTAGTACTTCTGTAATCTGTAGAAGGGAATTATTTCTCTAAGCGGCAAAATTTTTTCTATTTCATCTGAACGGCTCAAAAACGTCGTGGGGCGAACTCAAAACATGCGACAATTTTCTGAACAGTAGATTAAGCGACAAACATTGATCCAGGAGCACAACATCACTTTTTACGAATTGGCGACTGTTACGTATTGTCACCAACCAACAACTAAAGCCTTAATGTTGAAAAACATGTCAAACCTTGGACATGGTGTGTTGCGGCCTGGCCGGTATCTGAGGAACCGCTCCCATACTGCTGCTATGCTGATGCTCCACATTCGAATACCCATTATTGTTATTTATCACTTTACAGCCACCAGCGCCGCCTCCTCCCCCACCTACAAACTGGCTTGAGGGGGTTGACTCTTCCAGGCTGTTTCTCTCGTTACTTCCCAAACTACCTCCCGAGGAGTGGGAATGAGAGGACTTGTTGTAAGTGTCTCTCTGCCTCGGCTTTGACTTCTCATTGTCGCTCTGAAATTGTTGCTGATCGTCCGAAGACTCACGTTTGTGTTGCTAAAACAGCAAAATTATATCAGCTTGAATCATCTATTCAATAGTAAACAAAATAGTTTGTTTTCAGATTTATATTCAGACAGCATTCCTGCATCATTTACAATTTGTTTCAAGCATTTGTATAACTTTAGTGATAAAATTATTAAATAGTTGCAGACGTAGACAACGGAAAATTACATCCAAAAATTCGAAGACAAGTTAACGATCCCTTCGAGGACTTTAAAGAATGAGGCCAAATTCTAAATTAACAGAAGCGAATAAAGTAACGAATACCAAAAATAATTGCGCTTCTTCGCAACTGCTTAACCCAAATTTTAGTCTTCTTATCTAAAAGGCGGTCTGTTAAAGCGCAAGATAATCAGTCTCTTAAGCCATTTGCTTAACTACAAAACAATTGATCAAAAAAGCCAGCAAAATTTTTTAGTTTTATAGTAATAAATTTCTGTGGTAAATTATCAAGGGGGCATTGCGACTTGTCTGCCGAAAAAAATGGAACAAATTCAACTAACAGTTCACTCCACACTCAAACAAGAACAAAAAAGAAAAAAGGGCAAATGTTCGCAAAATCAAACAATTAGAACTAAAAGAAATAAAAATTTCAACTAAAACGGTGGAAGATGCAATAAAGCCCAGTAAGAAAAGCAAAGCGCTAGGACCTGATAACATCGCTCCAATCAATTAACATTTCATTGGAAAACAAGCCATCAAATACCTCAGTAAGTTGATAAGCCTCTCATTGAGTAATGCAACAATACCCGAAAACTGAAAAGTGGGAAGATAAATACCCCTGGCTAAGCCCGGTCAAGACCCCGAACAAGCTAAGAGTTACCGACCAATTGCACTGCTCTCTCCAGTGGCAAAACTCATAGAGCGTTTACTTTAACCCGAATTCAATTTAAATGTAAATTTTCAGGAACACCAACACGGTTTAGAAAAGAAAGATAGACAACTACTGCCCTTAATTGTATCTCATTTTACATAAAAGCTGGTTTGAACAAGGCCAAACCGCGTCAAAGAACATTAATGGTCGCCCTCGACTATACTGCAGCCTTTGATACAGTTGACCACCACCATCTGCTCAACCCCATCGCCAGCTCGAATCTTTCTAATAACACCAAAAGATGGATTCTTGCCTACCTACGAGATAGACATACATATGTAGAACTCAGAGACACTAAATCCAAATCCAGAAAAGTGAAACAAGGTGTCCCACAAGGTGGTTTGCTATCTCCGGTTCTATTTAATCTCTATGTCAAAAATGCCTCTACCAGAGAGTGATAACATCAAGGTGACTACTTATGCAGATGACATAACCCTCCCAACACCAGGGCCCAATATTATTGAAACCGATAGCAGACAGCATGAATCCTTACCTTAACAGCCTCAACACCTCGCTAACAGGCAGAAATCTTTCATTATCAAAAGATAAGCCCACAACATCAATTTTTTCAACATGGACGAATGAATTTAATTTAGAACCAAAAGTAATGGTTGACGGAACTAACCTGCCCACTGCTCGCAAGTTCTTGGAGTAAAGTTTGGCAACCAATTGAAATTTCACGAACACTGCAGTAAGACCTTTGACAAACTGCAAAAAAAGGAATAATGTACTCAAAAAACTTGCCGACTCTCTTTGGGGTTGCTCCAAAGAAACACTCAGCGTAACTTACCAGGCAAAAGGAAGGAGTGTTCTGAGCTACGCAGCTCCAATTTGGAACCCCACACTTAGCTAAACCAACTGGCAACGTTTACAAGTAAAGCAAAACAACGCCTTAAGAACAACTACGGGATGCCTCAGAATGAGTGACACAACACAAAGAAAATTGCATGATGAAACTAAAATTCTACCGGTTGAGAAACACAATAAAATGCTTTCTTCTTGGGTGCTACCAGGAGCACAGAGCTGACCACCACACTATTAACTACAAAGGTTTTAATCGGAACATCAGACCAACCCTCGAACATAAGTTCAAACCTGACATTCAACATTTGCTTAACGAAAACCAAGAGAACATCTCAAAGCTTGAATATGTTAACGGGATCAAAAATCTTCACACAACGGAAATACAAAACTTTTTAAACGAAAAGTCTAAGCTACTAGGTAGAATGCCTCCAACTTTATCCCCAAATGAAAGCAAACTTGACCGGAAAACTCGATGCACACTGTCACAGCTGCGATACGGATACTCAACTCACCTCGCCAGCTATCACCACAGGCTTAACAACAATATACCCGATGTCTGCTTAAGTTGCTACATTGGACCACACACCACCGATCATCTGTTTAACTGCAGGGTACACCCAACCTCAATTACCATCGAGAGCTTATGGGAGAATACCGAAGAAGCTGCCGAACATCTGCAGCTTATCACATAACCCCACGTAATGGGAGTTTTTCTCGGTCCTCTCCACTAACTAAAAACGGCCCGCTTGAACCGGGCATGGAGTTTCGGGGGCCCCTAGAATGGGTTTCAACACCACACCGACCAAAACCTCCCTCTTGCCATACAGAGGAAAAGGTGCCGACACCAGCACAGAGGGAAGGTGCCGACACCAGCACAGACGCTATCACTGGAAAAGGTGGTTCCCCTTCTAAGTCGGTTTTGCCGCTAGAGACCGTGGGGGAGCTGCAATGATAGATTGAACAAGACGAAACCAACATGACTAGACAGGAACAAAATTTCCATAACTCTCTCCTCTATCTCTCAGACATAATCAATCTCTGTAATTCAATCAGAAGCTCGAAGCAGAGATCGATGTAGCTACAGCAACTACAACAACAACAACTTGTCTGCCCTAAACACCCGCTCTATTAGTTCAAAGTTCGAGAACTTTGATCCAGTGTGTGTTATATTTCATCCGCTGTGTGGCATGAAGGAGCTGACTCCTTTCAGAAAACAGGCATTTTATTTTTTGACTATTAAGGCTGTTACAAAAGGAGCAATGAATATGCAGTGAAAATTTGAATAAACCTTAAGTGGAACGAAGAGCTCTGTATTTGTATTTTTCGAAGAACGTGAATTTCTCCGGACAACATATTTATTTGGCTATTCATGTCTGAGTTTGGGAATAGAAATGTGGGTTGCCCTAACTTGCATAAAAATAATAGCCCATCGAAGATTGGAAAAGAGTAATGAACGCAAGTAAACTTAAAAACTTTCTTGAAAAAGTCTCAACTTTCGATTTTCAAATAAAAAAATAGATGCATGCCCTTTAAGTTCTTTAATTTATTGAACAATTTATGATTGCCGCTTTTTTGATAACATGAACCCAACTTGAGAAAACTGGATCAATAGCTAAAGATTTTAGTCTAAATTTCCATTTATTTTCTTTTTCTATGAAAGGCCAAAGATTAGTGAGATGCAAGAAGTGGCGGTCAGTAAAAAGAACGTTGCAATTGGGAATTCAGACAATTGGAAATTCAGCCTGTAATCAAATTTACTCTGAAAACGAAAAAAATTGCTCAACTTATTCCGTAGTTTAACAATTTTTTTTATGCAGGGATTCCAATTTCCGATTTTTATGAGCAGCGCTTTTTATCGTGTAAGGCATGCTAATTTTCATGCCTTAATTTTGAGTAATTATTGTTCCGACAACTCGAAGATTGGAAAGGAACTTTGAGTTCGGGTCATTTTTCTACCAGCTAATTTTGATTAAGTCAAAGGAAGCTTGCTGGGGCAAGTTTGGTGTCATATTGAAGCCATTTTGGTCGTGATTCGAATTCTTTTAAAAAAATCAAAAAATTTTCTCAGTGTCGAGAAAAACTGGTCTGAATTTTTTCTTCTCAATATCGAGAAACTTCTTTGAATTTTTTTTTAAAGAATCCGAATCACGACCAAAATGGCTTCAATATGACACCAAACTTGACCCTCAACAAGCTTCCTTTGAGGTAATCAAAACAGGCAGGTAAAAAAATGACCCGAACTTAAAGTTCCTTTCCAATCTTCGCGTTGTCGGAACAATAATTTTTCAAAATTAAGGCATGAAAATTAACATGCCTTACACGATAAAGAGCGCTCCTCATAAAAACCGGAAATTTGAATCCCTGCATAAAAAAGTCTGTTGAACTCCGGAATAAGTTGAAACAAGTTGAGCAATTTAGCTCAACTATGAAAAACTTTCAGTTAGTTTTTTTAAACGTAAACGGTATTGCCTGAACAAATTTGACAGTTAAACTTTTCAGACAAATCACAGCCTGGAAGCAATGGAAAAATGGCAATTATTCATACAAAAAAATAGCCAACTTAACTAACAGATGCCAATAAGACTAAATGAAAGTGCAACAAATGGTACTTGTCAAATGATCCAAAAGTAACTCCTTCATCGATATTCGTCAATCGCCGAACTTTGGAAATAGAAAAAATGTGAACGGTAATTTGAAGTAAAATGAATGAAACTAGAATAAAAACAATGGTTTTTAGCATTATTTGAGCTCCAACAAAAGACTCAGAAAAAAATAAGCTGAAAAAAAAACAATCCGATTTTGTTTTAGTTTTTAAGTTTTTTATCGCTCACTTTGCTAATCAAAGCTTTGAAAACCCAGCAGAGCAAAGTAAAACGAATGTTTTATGAATGCTTAAATCGTTTGCACTCATGTGGCTTCAATTATTTAAAGTTATCTTCTTCATCTGCAAACACAAACAGTCGGGCTAGATAATATAAAATGTCAAAACCATTCAAAGGTACTAATGTATTCAGGAAACTACATTAATGGACTTTTTTCTTAATGCTCGAAATTAATAATAGAAATGTGATCGTGCTCAGCTTTATTTTGCGACAAACTATAAGATCATTTTATTTTCGAATTTCATAAGAGCTGAACCCATCGCAAACCTTTGCGAAAAAAAAAATAGACCAAAAAGTGAGAGGCAGTTGAAAGTTAAAACAAACATGGACCCTGATGAGAAGCTTACAATGCATAATAATTTCTAAGACAATAAATAATCAGAACCAACTCAAAAGAAATTTATTCAAGCTAGCCAAAAAAGAAAAACCTTTGAGCCCAAAAAAATTATTGAAAATCCGTAATTTTTCCAAATTTTCGAAAATCTAATTTGAAGGAATGATCTCAGAAAGACAATTACCAAGTTATATACAAAATGACACAAAAACATTTTTCATCTTTCGAATTTTGGGAGAAAATAACATCACATTAAGCTCTCTGAGTTTCAAGAACATTTTATGATTTGCACTTTTTTCATGCAACTAAACCAATTAGGAAAAAAACTGGGCAAACACGTAATTCTTGTATCCCGCTGGAAATTTTGCTGATCAAAACACTTTCAAAAATATAAGCTCTTCACGTTTTTTTCGTGGCCTTTGCAATGTCGTTTTTGGATAGCTTTATTTGCCTTGCCAATAGCCAAAATCATTTTAATTTGAAACCAGAAAAACATCAATTTAATTCCTCTTGCGAAACTAAAAGTCGATCACAACTTTCGCGAATTTTACACATTCGTAAATGAAGAGCGCATTTTGCCTAACTTTTAGCAGATGAAACTGAATTGAACTCGAATAAAGCATATATACGTAGAAGCCTTCATAAATGCATTAATATGTATGAATGCACTTCTTTAAAATACAAGAGCATTTAACAATTTTCCTGAGAAAAGTCACGACCTATAAAAGAGCCTTAACTACGTTCATCGACTCTTAAAATACTTTCTACGGAATTAGACATCGCCACAAGAAAGTTTCACAAAAAATTCAAAAAATCAAAGAGACCGAAAATAGAAAGCAAATCTTTTTGACAACTTTCAAGTTTTAAATAAAAATATATCACCTTAAAGCTGATTGAGTTTCAAAGCTCTTCAATGATTGACAGTTTTTTGATAAAACTAACTTGATAAAGCCAGCAGACAGAGAACGCGCTCTGGTAGACCATGATATTAAATCAGGTTGCGAACAAATGCATAGATATTTATTAAACAGACGCGAAGTTGCACTTCGCATACACAAGCAAAAATATGACCGATAACGCTATTGTGAAAAACTGAAGGAGTAAAAATTCGAGTCTAAAAAATTTCTTAAGTGACGCACGCCAATTATGAGTCTATGACCATAGTCTTAGAGAAAAAAAAACAGTGTCTTTCAAAATAGTGTCGTTTTTTCGGCGTGGTGTGATAAAAAGAGCTGTACAAAAAGTTTAGAGATTACGCATATTAAAGTAGTAAAATAAGCATATTGAATTAAACGAACAATTTTAGTGAAAAATTACTAGAAAAACGAAAAAAATCACGTTACTCAAGTAACACTAAGTTTTTACGTTTTCAATTAAGCTATTGTAAGCTTTTAAGCAATTACAATAAGACTCTTGAACGCACTCGGAAGGGAATGGACACGGCAAAATGAAAAGAGACACGGCAAAATAAATTAGAAAAGAGACACGGCAAAATGCGCTCGCTCGCGTTCTTAGCTCGAAATAAAACGAAAAATCAAAAACTTCAAGCAATTTAGAAAAACAAAAACTTCAAGCTTTTAAACAATTTAAAAAAGATTTGCTTTCTATTTTCGGTCTCTTTGAATTTTTTGTGAAACTTTCTTGTGGCGATGTCTAATTCCGTAGAAAGTATTTTAAGAGTCGATGAACGTAGTTTAGGCTCTTTCATAGGTCGTGACTTTTCTCAGGAAAATTGTTAAATTGCTCTTGTATTTTAAAGAAGTGCATTCATACATGTTAATGCATTTGTGAAGGCTTCTACGTATATATGCTTTATTTGAGTTCAATTCAGTTTCATCTGCTAAAAATTAGGCAAAACGTGCTCGCTCGCTTTCTTAGCTCGAAATAAAACGAAAACCTTCAAACCAGTTTTTCTCAACATTAGGTAAATTTTTTGAAAATTTTTTCATGTCGTTCGAATCACGACTGTAAGAACTTTAATAAGATGTATTGCTCAACTCTCTCCGATAATTATTTTGGTAGCTGATTTTGCGTGGAAAAAAAAACTGAAAAACACCCAAATACATAATTCCTCCCCATTTTCAAATGATCGAAAAAAAAAACAACTGTCTTGTGTCGAAACCGAATCCCGACCTGGAGACTAGGTGCCTCACATTTTCGCATCTGCGCCACGGTAGCTTCAAAGTTTACTAACATTAGCCAGCAAAACAGCAGCTATAGATACTATTAAATTGCCGATACTACGCATTGAAGCAAAAGAGCTTTTTTATTAGCTAGCAAGGTTGAAAAAAAGTTTCGTGCTATTTTGCTATTTTTTTTCTAATAGGCTAGCAGAAGTTTCAAGTATTGAACCACCGCGAGAAAAAAAGTTGCATACACTAAAATACAGTTTTTTTACGCAATCATTTTTTCGCTTTGGAATTCGAATCAAAGCAGATTTAGCTTTTATATGATGCATCACTGATGCCGTCATTGTATACAGAGAGGCGAAGCTTCGCTTCGCAAACACTAGTGAACACGACAAAAAGCAGCTCTATGAAATGCAATAAGAAAAATTAGAAATAAGCCTCGAATTAGTAAAAACTCGGACACCCCTCGGGTTCGAACCTGCCACCGAGGGATAATCAATCTTGCATACTAACCACTCAGCCACCGACGCTTAATAGGCATCAGACACTAGCCACAAATTAGGCAGAGAACAGATGCTATGCAATTTCCAATGCGACAGTGAAATTTGCAATAATTGAATGAACACTTTTATTTGCGAGATAGATTAGAAAAAACGAAGATTCGTTATAACACACTACGTTGATCGCAAGTGTCAAAAGACTAGCTCTTACAAATTTGTTTAAAAATTTGGCAAGTTCAGCAGCAGTGCATTGCTATTTTTATTTAAAGAAAAAAAATAATTTGCCCAACTACCAGTAAATAAAAAAGCAAATCAACGTCACTGGTTAGTTTAACAACTGTATTTTATTAAAGCTAACGTGACGTTTCAGACCTGATTTTCATTCTCTTGATTGACACTTGGTAGAATTGACAAATGACAAAAATGCAATTTGGTAATCTACATGGAATACCTTTAACCGTTTAGATCAAAAAGCATGATCAGTTAAAAGTCCATTACCCGGCATGAAGCATTTTCTCATTTTGGCTCTTCAATTTCGCACATGGTGTAAAAACATAGAGTGGCAGAAATAAAGAACCAGTTTGGGCATATCAAAATAAACAGACTCAGAGCAGAGTGTTTGTAGCAGAGTAGCTGGGCTAGAAAGTAGTTTGGCGCACTTTTCCACTGTTTACCTTGGCAAGACAAATGCCACCAGCTTCAAATGACACTTTGCGAATTCGTATAATCAAAACCCCGACTGCGCTTGCGAGAACTGCAACCGCACTTAACACCCCGCAGTATAAACTACTTCCTAAATTACTAAGTTGTCCAAGATCAAAAAATGTCACGCTAGCCTTCGTTCTGGTACGGTATAATTCCTCCAATTTAACCTGTCCACGAGGCTGTTAACTTAAATCATTACGGCAATTTGGAGGATCGTCCTCGTTTCGAACTTGGCGGTGGGTGAAACTTTATTAACTAAGGGGTAAACTGGTTATTGAAACAAGTGAAACAATATTTATCATGTCCGTATAGTCCCAACTATAAACAAAATATAAACTGGTACTGTGTTTTGAGCGAGAAAGAGATAAGATATGCAATCAATGAAGTTGGAAAAATTTGTGAGCTAACAACTGGTCTAAAGCGACAATTCGCACTTTTTCGAAATTCGCAGAGTATTTAACTGGTACGCCACAATTAGGCTGATACCTGGTAGACGTGCCAAAACTGGACTCCGAGCTGTTTACGAAAACGCCTGGCGGTTATCAGCGCAAAAGCCGACAAGAACCCACCGCCAGGCCATTGGGAGAAAGTTTGAGCTAACATTTGTCGCATAGCTAAAGTCTAGCTTTTCTTAACACTACAAGTTGTGGCCTTTCGACCAGATGTCGCTTTCGACGAATTGTCGCCTCACCGGAAACATTAGCTGAAAGAACGGAAGCACTTACGGATAGAGAGAATTCGGCACGTGCTTGGTCCATCTGCCATGAATCACCCAGATTCTCCTCGCTGGAATCATGAGCTAAAAAACACATAGCTAACAGACAGTTTGAAAAGTAACAATGAGCTCAAGATTCTCTGATTAAATTTCAATTTTTGACGGCCAAAAATCACCTTATAGCTCAAGAATTTCAAGAATCTTTTATGATCGATCGTCCAAAAAACAGCCCACAGACAGATGGAAAAGAGTCCATGAACGCAAGTAAACAGAAATATTAGCTTTCGAATTTCAAAGAAAAAAAATTGACTGCCTTAAAGCTCTTTGAACTTCTAGAACATTTTATGACTGATAGTTTTTGGATAAAATTAACCCAGTTTGAGGAAATTGGATCAGAAGCTAAATATTTTGTTTCGTTGGGAAATCTGATAATTATATTCCATTTTCGAAATTAGAAGTCAAACACGTTTTTCGTGACCTCGCACTTTTGCTGTTCGATAATGGAGTTTGCCTTCCTTTTGACATAGGAAATGAACTGGATTTAAAAAGAAATCAAAAGTCAAACTGCGAAAAAATCATCGCGACCTATATAAGCTTCTGAACTACGTTTATCGACGAATTTGAGAAAACTGGATCATTAGGTAATATTTCATGGCGCTGAAAACTCTGCAAATTGAATTCTTTCCTTGAATTCTTTCCTTGAAACTAGGCGTCATCCACTTTTTTTGCGCAAATTGAAATTTTCAAAAGCATTGTCTCCTTTACCAAAAAAATTTGAAATTGACTTTTTTTTACAAGGGTTAATAAAAGAAAAAAAGTTAAACAAAAAATAAAACTGAGCATGAGCAACTTTTAAGACTTTTAAACATCAATACGACCTACATATGTGTCTTCACAACGTTCATTGACACTTAAACGTCACTATTTAAAAATAATTTGATGTACCTTCATTCAATACATGATTTTCGCCAGTCCTTCAGTTTTCCGTAGATCTCATTTTGATTATCTCAGTCTGGTGAAAATGAAAATATACTATGCAACAGCTTGGAAATCGGATTTCCAATTTCAAGACAATTAACCGCTTAATCCTATTTTGCTCCACTTTCTTGAAACTAATGCTTATCTGATTGCGCGGACACATTTGTACCATTTGAAATCAAATGTCGCCTTTTTTTATAATAATCTCCGGAATAGTAAACTTAAGCTTTTTTAAATAAAATCAAAAGTGCCCAAGATGGAGCCACTGATCATCATGATCTGAAAACTCGATAGGGCTACATCAAAAAAATCCATTACCAAAGCTTTTCTACTGAGAAAATCACATTTTTTGGAAGAACATAACCATCCACAAAATTGTGATCAACAATGAGCAGCTGAAATAATGTGATTGATTTTAAATAGACATTATTTGATCAAACATATATGACTTACGGAATGTATTAGTCTCCATGTACTTGGGCTCATATTGGTGTTTCAATTCTGTCTGGATGAAGTCCACTACTTTGTATGCATTCACATTCTTCTCCTTCTCCGAGAAATTCGAGTCCAGCAGAGACTTCCACGTATCCGGAAAGTTCTGCACAAAGTTGTTCCAACATTTTTGCATACTACTCTTCATCACTTTATACACTGCGGTTATAAATTATAATAACTGACACAGAAACCTAGGCTCTACTTTATGCTAATTGACAGTAAACTCAGAGCCGCTTTTGACTGACAATAAAACAGCACAAATACGATTATGATAGGTTTCAAGTAATTTTACCATTTTGATATAATTTTCTTCAACAACGAGTCACTTCAAAGCATTGCGTCAAAAGCTTATTACTTAATATAAATGAAATGTTATTTAGTAAGCAAGCAAACGATGCTAGCGAATTCAAACCTTAATTTCTCCGTTTGTTCCGATCTCTAGATGGACATTGTGAGTAAAACTGTATGGGGTTCCAATGCTCAGCTCTTTGGACTGTTTCGACTGTTCTAAAAAGATTGATTTAATGGTTGAAACCTATAAGACCCATCATTTCCAAGAAATAGTCAAAACTACTTCTAAATATAGCCTAAATACAGCTTCTTATATATTTGTAAAGCTAAATAAATCGGGTTTAAAATTTGCAATTTTGTGAATCTTTATGATTAGCACTTTTTAGATAAAACGAAATCATTCAGCCAGCAATATTTTAAAATCTGATTGACAAATCAAAATAAGTTTCAGTGTGAAAACTAAACATAAAAAGCGCAATTTTCACTGAGAGCTCCGAAAAACCATAGGGACGTGCAAACACATAAAGAGAAATTCAATGCTTATAAGACAGTGGTTGACGAATAATCACAAACAAGACTGCTCGTATGTCATGGCAAAGTCCTGATTGTTCCGAATGACACTTAACAGCTCTCGAATAGTTTTGCTATATAAAATGTTGATCTATTAAAACTGCTAAAAAATAAATTCAAGAGCCAAACGCTGAGAAGAACCAATCTGACTAACTAATTAGCCTCAATTCAATTTGGAACGATGATGAGCGCGGATAAACTGCAACGCAACAAAAAGTTCGCGTATTGAAACTATTGGGTATTGATCGAGCAGCTATACCAAAAGCATTTCAGTCTAGTGCAAGCAAACTCGATTAGCAACTCAAAGATTTCATGATCGATACCCATACGCTTTCAACTTTCTTCGTAAAAATCTACTATCACCAAAACGATCAAAAAAATAGCATAGAAAATAAAAAAACATCCCTCTTTGAGCTGATAGGCACAATTAAAAATGCAAATAAACTTTAAACAAGGATGGCCGGTTACTGTGCAAGTAGCACAGACTGTTCCAACTATAGTCTAAATTCTTTTTTAAAGTATTGTTTTTTTTTACACATTAGTATCGTTAACTTTTGCATGGTATGATAAAATGATCTGAACGAAAAACTGGAACTTAGGAATATTCGACAGGCTTAGCAGAAAAGGCAAAAATTGTAGAAAAGTTACAAAGACAACAAAAAATCAAAATTGATTAAAAAAATTAGTTTTCACCGCTTAAAGGAAGCAAAAATAAGCCATTGTAAGTCGTTCGGATTATTCGTTCGAATTTGGACTAAAAATCAAGTTTTTCTCAATACTGGTACAATTTTTTGGAAACTTTATGGAGTCGTTCGAATCAAGACAGAAAGGGCTTGAATATGATATATCAATCGACACATTCCCCAATCGACCCATTCCTGTTGTCGGTTATGTAAGACAATAATCTGAAATAGCCGACAATTTTCCAGTCGCAAAAAAAATTGCGACTGGAATCGAACTCCTCGGCTTTTTCTTCTCAAGCATGGAGGTTACAGCAACTTGGAAGAAAGCTGAACCTTAAAAAAACCGGCTCCGGAAACTACGCCAAAAAAACAAACAGACGAACGATTGTCCGAAAAATTACTCTAGTTTGCAAAAAAAAAAACTTCCCGACCGGACTCGAACTACAAGCTTTTGTCGTCTCGAGCAGTTTCGTTACCTCACTGCCAGATCGTCGATTGAAAATGAACGTATAATAAAGATTAAAACACCTGTAAAATTTTTACTTGCCAATTCTGTGAACAATGTTGTTTACGAGAAAAAATCTAAAATCCGGCTACAACATCGACATTAAACTTTTTCAAGAAAAAAACTTTTCAATTTGAAAATAAGCTGTCTCCGTTCCTGAATTAAGCCAGCTTTTTGGTCGTCCTAAGCAAGTTTGTTACCTCTCGGCTAAAAGCGTACGAGTCGTCTGGAGATCGCATTTCTTTGAAGCATGTAACATCTCACGTGCCAAATAAGTTAGCGGTTGTTTAAGGGTAAAAAATCTAGCACCAGATTGCAATACTTACAAAACCCTTGAATATCGCAAGGGTGAAAATGCTGTTTTGGTTCATCTAATTTCAGTAGACTTTCAAGATTTTCACGCCTCCAAAGTACCACCCAACTAAAAATGAAAAAATAAAAACAGAAAAAAAAACCTGAAACAAACCCGAAGATAAAATCACGCCAAACGCCAGCTATCGAATATGTAGGAATTTCGCTTTGAAAACACTAAACCAAACAAACTAATTATCTACATAGCATATCTAAATTACTTAAAAGCATCGAGAAGTTCATTTTCGGCGAGCGATTATTTAAAAGTATTTGACCCGATAAGTTATTGGGATTCATTAGAAAATATTCGATTCCTTAAAGTACATTACAACGGCAATGCACAGCATCTCATCACTTCCGGTACAACTGAACCATTGCGTTTCAAAATCGTAAATAAAAAAAGAAGACAAAAAACTTTTTTTTTCAAAAACTAAGAGGAAAATTACACCTGCAAAACATTTCCGCGTGATATTTAAGGCTACAAAAAAGTTTGGGTCGGTCCGTGTTGATCCAAAAAAAAATGTTCCCATAAAAAAGTTGCAACACAAAGAAGCCTGTGATTATATTTTCTCCTCGAAACTAAACAAAAGAAGCTGACTAAAACAAAACAACATGAACTGAAACCGCGTAAAAAAAATTATTAAGAATCAGATTTAGTAATTTTACAAAAAAAAAACAATGCTTTGGAACGGACAACAAACAAAACCGTGCCAAATAATATGAAAAACATATAAAAAAACACGGAAAATGGACCAACAGGAGCCAACAAAAATCACAAATCCGCAAAAAAATTACATATTTTCAAAATATTTATTTGGAACCATAATTACGAAACGAACTCTAGCTTGAAAGAGAACTCTATCTAAAAACTAACAAATTTTAGTTTCGGTTAAACTTTGAAGAAGCAGCAAGTCAGCAGTTTGCGCGTGAAACTTACAATTATTCGTAGATCGGCCAATCTGTGATCGCAAGGGACGAACGATTGTCCGAAAAATTACTCTTAGTTTGCAAAAAAAAAACACATTTCCCGACCGGACTCGAACTACAAGCTTTTGTCGTCTCGAGCAGTTTCGTTACCTCACTGCCAGATCGTTGATTGAAAATGAACGTATAATAAAGATTAAAACACATGTAAAATTTTTACTTGCCAATTCTGTGAACAATGTTGTTTACGAGAAAAAATCTAAAATCCGGCTACAACATCGACATTAAACTTTTTCAAGAAAAAAACTTTTCAATTTGAAAATAAGCTGTCTCCGTTCCTGAATTAAGCCAGCTTTTTGGTCGTCCTAAGCAAGTTTGTTACCTCTCGGCTAAAAGCGTACGAGTCGTCTGGAGATCGCATTTCTTTGAAGCATGTAACATCTCACGTGCCAAATAAGTTAGCGGTTGTTTAAGGATAAAAAATCTAGCACCAGATTGCAATACTTACAAAACCCTTGAATATCGCAAGGGTGAAAATGCTGTTTTGGTTCATCTAATTTCAGTAGACTTTCAAGATTTTCACGCCTCCAAAGTACCACCCAACTAAAAATGAAAAAATAAAAACAGAAAAAAAAACCTGAAACAAACCCGAAGATAAAATCACGCCAAACGCCAGCTATCGAATATGTAGGAATTTCGCTTTGAAAACACTAAGCCAAACAAACTAATTATCTACATAGCATATCTAAATTACTTAAAAGCATCGAGAAGTTCATTTTCGGCGAGCGATTATTTAAAAGTATTTGACCCGATAAGTTATTGGGATCCATTAGAAAATATTCGATTCCTTAAAGTACATTACACAGGCAATGCACAGCATCTCATCACTTCCGGTACAACTGAACCATTGCGTTTCAAAATCGTAAATAAAAAAAGAAGACAAAAAACTTTTTTCAAAAACTAAGAGGAAAATTACACCTGCAAAACATTTCCGCGTGATATTTAAGGCTACAAAAAAGTTTGGGTCGGTCCGTGTTGATCCAAAAAAAATGTTCCCATAAAAAAGTTGCAACACAAAGAAGCCTGTGATTATATTTTCTCCTCGAAACTAAACAAAAGAAGCTGACTAAAACAAAACAACATGAACTGAAACCGCGTAAAAAAAATTATTCAGAATCAGATTTAGTAATTTTACAAAAAAAAACAATGCTTTGGAACGGACAACAAACAAAACCGTGCCAAATAATATGAAAAACATATAAAAAAACACGGAAAATGGACCAACAGGAGCCAACACAAATCACAAATCCGCAAAAAAAATTACATATTTTCAAAATATTTATTTGGAACCATAATTACGAAACGAACTCTAGCTTGAAAGAGAACTCTATCTAAAAACTAACAAATTTTAGTTTCGGTTAAACTTTGAAGAAGCAGCAAGTCAGCAGTTTGCGCGTGAAACTTACAATTATTCGTAGATCGGCCAATCTGTGATCGCAAGGGACGAACGATTGTCCGAAAAATTACTCTTAGTTTGCAAAAAAAAACACATTTCCCGACCGGACTCGAACTACAAGCTTTTGTCGTCTCGAGCAGTTTCGTTACCTCACTGCCAGATCGTTGATTGAAAATGAACGTATAATAAAGATTAAAACACATGTAAAATTTTTACTTGCCAATTCTGTGAACAATGTTGTTTACGAGAAAAAATCTAAAATCCGGCTACAACATCGACATTAAACTTTTTCAAGAAAAAAACTTTTAATTTGAAAATAAGCTGTCTCCGTTCCTGAATTAAGCCAGCTTTTTGGTCGTCCTAAGCAAGTTTGTTACCTCTCGGCTAAAAGCGTACGAGTCGTCTGGAGATCGCATTTCTTTGAAGTATGTAACATCTCACGTGCCAAATAAGTTAGCGGTTGTTTAAGGGTAAAAAATCTAGCACCAGATTGCAATACTTACAAAACCCTTGAATATCGCAAGGGTGAAAATGCTGTTTTGGTTCATCTAATTTCAGTAGACTTTCAAGATTTTCACGCCTCCAAAGTACCACCCAACTAAAAATGAAAAAATAAAAACAGAAAAAAAAACCTGAAACAAACCCGAAGATAAAATCACGCCAAACGCCAGCTATCGAATATGTAGGAATTTCGCTTTGAAAACACTAAACCAAACAAACTAATTATCTACATAGCATATCTAAATTACTTAAAAGCATCGAGAAGTTCATTTTCGGCGAGCGATTATTTAAAAGTATTTGACCCGATAAGTTATTGGGATCCATTAGAAAATATTCGATTCCTTAAAGTACATTACACAGGCAATGCACAGCATCTCATCACTTCCGGTACAACTGAACCATTGCGTTTCAAAATCGTAAATAAAAAAAGAAGACAAAAAACTTTTTTTTTTCAAAATTTAAGAGGAAAATTACACCTGCAAAACATTTCCGCGTGATATTTAAGGCTACAAAAAAGTTTGGGTCGGTCCGTGTTGATCCAAAAAAAATGTTCCCATAAAAAAGTTGCAACACAAAGAAGCCTGTGATTATATTTTCTCCTCGAAACTAAGCAAAAGAAGCTGACTAAAACAAAGCAACATGAACTGAAACCGCGTAAAAAAAATTATTCAGAATCAGATTTAGTAATTTTACAAAAAAAAACAATGCTTTGGAACGGACAACAAACAAAACCGTGCCAAATAATATGAAAAACATATAAAAAAAACACGGAAAATGGACCAACAGGAGCTAACAAAAATCACAAATCCGCAAAAAAATTACATATTTTCAAAATATTTATTTGGAACCATAATTACGAAACGAACTCTAGCTTGAAAGAGAACTCTATCTAAAAACTAACAAATTTTAGTTTCAGTTAAACTTTCAAGAAGCAGCATGTCAGCAGTTTGCGCGTGAAACTTACAATTATTCGTAGATCGGCCAATCTGTGATCGCAAGGGACGAACGATTGTCCGAAAAATTACTCTTAGTTTGCAAAAAAAACACATTTCCCGACCGGACTCGAACTACAAGCTTTTGTCGTCTCGAGCAGTTTTGTTACCTCCCTGCCAGATCGTTGATTGAAAATGAACGTATAATAAAGATTAAAACACATGTAAAATTTTTACTTGCCAATTCTGTGAACAATGTTGTTTACGAGAAAAAAATCTAAAATCCGGCTACAACATCGACATTAAACTTTTTCAAGAAAAAAATTTTTCAATTTGAAAATAAGCTGTCTCCGTTCCTGAATTAAGCCAGCTTTTTGGTCGTCCTAAGCAAGTTTGTTACCTCTCGGCTAAAAGCGTACGAGTCGTCTTTGAGATCGCATTTCTTTGAAGCACGTAACATTTCACGTGCAAAATAAGTTAGCGGTTGTTTAAGGGTAAAAAATCTAGCACCATATTGCAAAAATTACAAAACCCTTGAATATTGCAAGGGTGAAAATGCTGTTTCGGTTCATTTAATTTCAGTAGACTTTCAAGATTTTCACGCCTCCAAAGTACCACCCAACTAAAAATGAAAAAATAAAAACAAAAAAAAACCTGAAACAAACCCGAAGACAAAATCGCGCCAAACGCCAGCTATCGAATATGTAGGAAACTCTCTTTGAAAACACTAAACCAAACAAACCATTTATCTACATAGCATATCTAAATTACTTAAAAGCATCGAGAAGTTCATTTTCGGCGGGCGATTATTTAAAAGTATTTGACCCGATAAGTTATTGGGATCCATTAGAAAATATTCGATTCCTTAAAATACATTACACAGGCAATGCAGAGCTTCTCATCACTTCCGGTACAACTGAAACATTTCAAAATTTCAAAATCGTAAATAAAAAAAGAAGACAAAAAACTGTTTTTTTTGTGAAAAACTAAGTGGAAAATTACACCTGCAAAACATTTCCGCGTGATATTTAAGGCTACAAAAAAGTTTGGGTCGGTCCGTGTTGATTCAAAAAAGAATGTTCCCATAACAAAGGTTGCAACACAAAGAATCCTGTGATTATATTTTCTCCTCGAAACTAAACAAAAGAAGCTGACTAAAACAAAATAAAATGAACTGAAACCGCGTAAAAAAATTCAAAAATCAGATTTAGTAATTTTACAAAATAAAAACAATGCTTTGGAACGCACACCAAACAAAACCATGCCAAATAATATGAATGACATATAAAAGAAAAAAACGGAAAAAGAACCAACAGATGCTAACAAAAATCACAAATCCGAAAAAAAGTCATATTTTCAAAATATTTATTTGGAACAATAATTACGAAACGAACTCTAGCTTGAAAGAGAACTCTATCTAAAAACTAAAAGATTTTAATTTAGGTTAAACTTTCAAGAAGCAGCATGTCAGCAGTTTGCGCGTGAAACTTACAATTATTCGTAAATCGGCCAATCTGTGATCGCAAGGGTAACACAGAGGCGAAGCTGATCTGCGCACCACATGCGATACATCTAGATTTATCAAGTTGAATAAAGATAGTTGGAGAAAAACAAGCCGGAACATTAAAATGGAAAATCAATATAGGAACAAAACTTACTCAGCGGTGACAAATCCGAGAAAATACCTGAGCAAACTCTTTGAGCCAATTTTTTTTTAATTCAACACTAATTAAAAAAACTTACGTCCCCCTGCCCCGTAACACAAACAGGCACAAAAAAAACAGCCAAAACCTTCGTTAAAACTATAAAACTACCCAACATTAGGTCAGATAAGGAATGGCTGGATGGATAGATAAATGAATGGACAGATGTCTGGCTGGATGGTTGGAGGAACGGATAGATGACTGAATAGATAGTTGGATGACTAGATAATGAATGGCTTGATGGATAGATCAATGGGTGGAAAGATGGCTGGCTCGATGGTGGGAGGAACGGATAGATGACTTGATAGATGTCTTAATTGCTGGTTGGATGGATGGACAGACGATGGATGGCCTGATGGATGAAGAGCTGGCTGGACGGATAGCTAGATAAATGGTTTGATGGATTAATGGATGGTTTGATAGATGGCTGAATGTTTGATCGCATGGACGGCTCAATGTACGAATGGTTGGATGGATCCCACCATCATCCATCACTACCCTGCCCAGGCGTGCTCTATCTCCAATTTATTGCACTGTCTTCCCGTTGCCCTGCCCTCGCACTGCTCTACCATAGCTCACCCTGCCTCGCATAGCGCTGCCCTACTTTGACCATCCTCGCCCTGTGCTGTCCTACTGTCTTATCCTTCTTCGCCCGGCCTTATGCTGCTCTGCCCGGTCTTGAGCTGTCCAGTCCCTTCTCGCCCTGCATTTCCCTGCCTTGAACCTTCTCGCTCTGCCCTAAACTACCTTGAACCTCCTTGCGCTGCCCTGGTTTGCCCCGAATTGCTAAAACTGCTCTCAACCAACCCTGCTTGGCGCTGCCCTACCCTGTCTTGCCTCTCCTCGCCCTGCGTTGCCATACCGTGCCTTGCGCTGCTCGGCCTTGCACTGCCCTGCTTGGCGTTGCCTCACGCTGCCCTACCCTGCTTGGCGTTGCCTTACGCTGCCCTACCGGCCTTGCCCCTCCTCGGCCTGCCCTGCTCTGTCTTTCTCTGAAATGTTTCTAAAGTCTAAAGCATGGCAATATACGATATAGCTTGAACGTGCAAACTTTCGTGTGTTCCAGATGAGCCCTGTGAACAAAGTTGTTTACGGAAAAAGTCAAGTTTCCGATTGCAATACCCTTGCTTAACACAAAGGTTATAAAGCATTCAACAACAAAAAAATGTTTTGACAAGTCGTTTAGAATCATTAAAAACGGACTTGAAATACACCGTATCCGGTACATAATGTGAAAACATTTCTTACTTTTCTTGCTAAACACTTTAAATGACTTCTTTGATTTCTCTTTAACTGGAGGTTCTGGAAGAGCTTTGTCATAACTCTTAGCCATATTGTCGTTTCCTCCAGAATATTTGCTTTGATTGGTAATATTAGAAGCATATTTGTCCGTTGAACGCTGGCTAACATTGCCATAATCTGGGTCGGAAACTCTAATTGTGTACTGCTGTGTGCTTGCATTTCTAACGGGAGGAGGGGGAGGTAATTCGTTAGAAAACTGATTCATAATTTCATTCATCCTGAAACGAAATGGGTCAAAAACTCTTGGTTCGTAATTTCTAAATGCTCAAAATAAGACAATTGCTACCCCATGAGAAAGAAAAATTTTAGTCAGAAATGAGAACGCGTTACCAGCAGCTTAACCACTTCAGAAAACCTAATACAACATTTTTGAATCCATGATATCCCAAATGAAAAAATGATCAAATGTAATGCTACTATGTCTGTATGCGCCCATTGACGCGCATCAAAATTCATCTTCACCGATATGTTTTGAGCTTCACTTTGGGACCATGTGGGTTGAATCTAAGATCCAATCCAAAAATTCAAAAGAATTCTCAAGAAGGCAGCCTGCAGGCCAGAAAACAACGCTGAATATCGAATTGACTGAAACTAAAATAAACAAAGATAGTCGCCTGCTGAGCAAGTAGCACAGAAAGTTCCGATCACACTAATTTGACAACGGAAGTTCGAGTGCTTCTTTGCGGAAGTACCCACGCAAAGACTCACGGCATGGACCAAATTTTGGACAAACCCAATGTATCATCGTTGCCCAACTCGTAAGTTAATCCGGGAACGGAGAAATCCAGCGACTTTCCAATCATGTTGATGAGTTCCCAGGCTTTTTCGGGGTCTGCCGAAGGGATTTCTTACTGGCTTCCGAGCCACTACAAGGTGTGGCGATGTTGAGCAATTTTACCATAAAACAACCAGAAAGGCCTTAGTGTTGAAAAAACGAGGGATATGGAACATTTTGAATTATAACTAATCAAAAATTCTAGTGGCGATCTAACATTTCACAGAAATGTCAGATGCTTTAAGCTTTCAATTAAAAAATAAGGATGATAGAAAGGTAGCATCAATGGTATTCAGTCGTAACCACGATGTCAGCGAACACAGACGCCCGGCTATATCTAATATTTGACGCGACCACAATGGAAGAAAAACAGTGAAAACGCAACAGCCGAATTTACAATAGAAACTAGTCGGAACAATTTGAACAAAAAGAGCCATGGGCAAAACGGGATACTAGTCACTATACTAGTGTAAGCTTCCCGATCAAGTGGAAAAGGAAGGTCCTACGGCAAGTTCCGAAGCGATCCAACAATCCCGTTCCAAGAATTTGGGGAGATAATGACGTAATCACCCAGGAAAAGTTGGAGCGGGGGCTTAATTAAAATATTAAATTCTCTGAATAGCCGTTTAAACTACTGGAATGCACTGAGCGTTGCAATTCAATGCCGTTTAAAAATTTTATTCCGAAGCATGATAAGTTGAGAGAGCAAGAGAAAGTCAAACCATCTCCTATAGTTTCACTTTGTAGATGTTACTTCTTCCGAATGTACGATAAAACTAACCAAAAAAGCCTTAGTGTCGAAAAACCGAGGGATATGGAACATTAAACTCAAGAGAACCCTCCACTCTAGAAACTAGAATAACACAAGACCCATGGTCAAACCCCTGTCCAGAACTCATAGAAACCACAAGGAAAATATACTCCGAAGTGGTCCACTGGAAACCGGTCTTCATGATCTTATCAAAAAATTAAATTGGTTACTATTTCATTGAAACACTCAATAGAACACTGAACAGCCTAATAGAATACCACGAAAAAAAAACGCCTTCGCAATGCACGCAGCAATGATATTTCCACACTTACTACTGTGCAAAATAAAGTCCGAAAACGATGGATCTTTGTCCAAGACAATAGCAAGGCGACTTAAGCAATGGCAAGACGGAGACCTGGATGGCTTGTATAACGAATGGAAGGCGCTGCAAATGCCCTTGACAAAAGGAAGTAGAAGAAAAACTGAAACTGAAGCACAACAGATCAATAAACTAATGAAAACTGGTAAAATATCAAGCGCAATAGCAAAATTAACGGACACATCCAAAGCCGTTCTTGCGCTCGACGAGATCGTTAAAGGTAAGACAGTAGAACAGACTCTTATAGAGAAGCACCCACCATCTGAACCAATTGATGAGAACTATATTACAACAGTTTCAACTGAAACAATTCCTTTCCATCCATTGATATTTGATCAGATGAACGGTCAACATATCAAGAAAGCAGCCATCGACCAGAATGTACGAAAAAAGATAGATAGATAGATAGATAGATACTTAAATTAGTTATAGAATGACATGTATAAATCGTAATAAGACATAACAAATTAAACTATATGTCATGAAGTCTGCGCAGCAGGCGATAAGGAAATATTTTCATTTGCCTCTCCATCTTACAGCGAGCAATAGGTGGATCACGACAGCGCAGGTTGTTTGCTGAGTAGGTAGAACGTGTCGGAACTAAATCGAACAACAGATGATCAGAACCTGTTTGGAGGTTTGCATCGTAGAGTTTTTGGTCAGCTTTTCTAATAGTTGCAGATATTGGTTCATTAGTATCAGTAACGCCGAGCCTTATTGCACGTCTTTGAAACAAATTCATCTTCTCTAGATCTTAAACATTTGAACCACCCCAAACATTAATGCCATAGTAAAGCTTTGGGAGAATAAAAACTCGATACAAAATAGCAAGTTCCTCTTCGAATAACCGATTTTACCAAGACGCCAGATTGAAAAAAGTATAGAATTCGATTGTTTAACAGCTTTGTCAATATGCTTAGAAAAACCAAATTTGGAGTCAATCGTAAACCCCAGCACTTTCAGGTCATCAACAACCTCAATGCCTTCAACCATATGTATGGCATTACTGCCACTGTGGTTGAAAATGATATGCATTTCCTTGGAAGATTTTTGAACATTGAGAAACAAGTTTTTTGCGTCAAATTGGTGACAGAGCGAACTAATAAATTCTCGAGCATTGTCAGCGCCATTGCAGCCAGCTACAAGAGGATTGTTATCGTCAGCATAAGTTGATAACGTGGTGGAAATATCTGAAACATCAATAGCATGGGTAGAGCAATTTTAAAGAGGCGGACCAAGGACAAAGCCCTGAGGGACACCCTGATTAGTATACAAAACAGTTGAATCCAAGCCATTGAGAGATTTATAATGGGCTCTATTTTGCAAGAAGTTAATGATTACGTTGACAACCGCAGGATCGACTACTGGGACAATGTTCATTACTCCTTCTATAACACTCTTGTGGGAAATAGTATCAAAAACTTTTGACATATCTAGAGAAAAGAAGCGAACATAATCATAGTTTTCACGGAAATTCCAGAGATGATGTTGCAGCCAAATGAGCATACAGGAAAGAGAAGAATGTTTACGAAAACCATACTGGTTACGTGTAAGCCATCTGTTATAAGGGCCTTGCATATAGTTCTGGTAAATTAACCTTTCAAACACTCTGGTCATTACAGAAGTAACAGAGACAGGCCTCAAATCCTTTGGCAAGGGAGATATTTTTGCAAGCTTCCAAAACTCCGGGAAAATACCTTGTTCCAAGCACAAGTTGAACATATGACAATAGATTTTGGCCAAATTGTGAGCATTGTCCTTAAAGATCCAAAACGGCAGAGCGTCTGGGCCAGTAGCGGTACGCCTAATGCGTTTCATGGCATTAAATATTTGCAAGAGCGAAAACTGCGGACCGTTATTTGTAGTCTCCAAATAAGTAGGCTTGAATGGGCCTCCAGAAGCAGTGGAGATGCCATTATAGTACTGGTTAAGCTGCTCAGCCGAAAAAGCACAGGTGCGATCTGGGGCTATTGTGTTCTTATTCAATAAATTATTCACACGCTGCCACCAGTTTCGACCACTGGAATCAGAAAAGGCACGTTTAGTAATTAACATACAAACTTGAAGGCCGACAGCATTCGCTTCCGCAAGTTTACCTCGACGTGTATGTCGATGCTTCTTCCTTAAAAGATATTTGATAACCGGAGTCATGAAAGGTGGATCCTTTGAGCTAAGAACAACACGTTTCAATGGACTGGCGACCTTATACAGATTCAGAAGCTCGTTAGAAAGTTCCCCTAACAACACATTTGGATCGTTGTAGTTAAGAAAATAACTTAAATCATGAGTATCCAGCAAATAGTTCAAATGATTTTTGTTAGCAAACCTATGGTAACGAAAGTAAACAACCTTCTTTTCAGATTGTTCAACACCATGATAAGCAACCAAACCCATATGGTCTGTTCTCAGAGTAGACGTAAATCGTTCAATACCATTGAAATAAATTTCATCTGAACACAATATTTTGTCAAGTCTATTATTCCCGCGTGTGGGTTCCGTACAAACATCGTAAAGACCGCAATCTAATACGAGGTCAGCAGTATCCAAGTTATTGAAATCCCCACAGAGTACAATAATTGACGATGGGTTCTGGTCCCTGAAGACATTGATGGAATGTGAGATATGAATTTCTAGCTGACGGCCATACGTAGCATCAGGTGGGAAATAAACCGAACAGACCAACAAAAATTTATTTCCTACGCTAAGTGACAGCCACAGATTTTCATACTGATCAGAATGATGACAAGTCCACCGATCACTGACAATACCTTTACGAACAAAAATACAGACACCGCCGCCTGTGGTTTTGTTTTAGTTCAACGAACTGCGGACTTTCCTAAATATATTATACCAAGGAAGAGCAATAAACGAATTATCAATGTCCGTGGTTAACCAAGACTCAGTTATACAGATAATATCAAATCCGTGATAACTGGCATCACACTGTAGTTCATAAATGGCATTATGTTTTTTCAATGAACGGGCATTCAGCAAACAGAGAGTAATTTTGCGGTTGGCTAGTCAAAACACATGTTCTTTGCCATCCAGATACAATTTTAAATCTTTAACTCTCAGTCTATCCTTTGAGATACCGGTTTCGACAAGTTTATAACGTTCAGAGAGAATACGCGACTCCAATTTCTTTTCGTCAACAGTAAGCTCTCTGGATAAGTAGATGCGATCAGAATAATCTTTCAAGATATACGATTGAACCACGAACCACGCAACTTACGAACCAGCCATGGATTCTTAAACCTCACCAGCAAGGTTCTCGGCCTGGTAGCATCAGATCGATACTTTCCCAGCCGAAAGGTATCAGTAATAGGCTCATTGCCAGGCTCTCCCAAATACTCCATAACTTTTCTGACTGCTTGAATGTCTGAATCCATTCTGTCATGCAATTTCTGGTTGGAATGTTTAGGCACACCATTTATTCTTATTCCCATTTTACTTTGATCATCAGGTGTAACAGGCGTTGCTGTGTGGCCATTTACAGTTGTCTTAGAATCAGTGGATACAATAGCTGCTTTAAGATTGATGACTTCAGTTTTGATAGATTCTAGAGAAGTTTGAATAGACTTATCTCGATTGGACGTCTTCATTGCTGTCTTGGCATCGTCAAGGCAGTTCGCACAGGCCCACATAATCCCACGAACCGATGATAGATGGTCGTAAATCTGCTGCGGGATGTCCGTACACGCCCGATGCCACCACTCGCCACATCTATCGCATTGCACTCCTTCGTCTTGCTTCTTCACGGCTGCGTTGCAGGATGTACACGGTGAATTTTGAGCACTCTTCAAGCGTCCACGTGTCCCCGTCATCTTATTATATGAAACTATTTACTAAAACGTACAAAAATGCAGACGCAGCAATTTCGAGTTTTTAGCAGCGAACCTTCCGAATTGGCGGTTTTGAAGGAATAAGAGCCTTATTCGAACGATTGGACGAATCGTGAAGGCTGAAGGATTCGGAAATTCCTAAATTTTAAAATTTCGAATTGATGACGTAACAATTCTAAGAAACGTCAAAAAAAGTCATTTTGGAGAAAAAGCTGAAATAGACACAACAACATTAGTTGCGACGACGATAACAACGAAAAAACTGAGGATCGGAATCAGAGAAAAACAGAAACAGAGAACGCTCCAAGTTGCAACTATTATGTCGCTACAAAAGTTGCAAGGCCGTTGCGAACAACGGTGAAGGGTGGAAGACAGCCTTCCGGAAGGAGAATAAGAGTTTTATTTCGCCGGATTCAAGAATCCGGAGGGGTCTCGGGATTTGGACTGAAACTGTTTTATATAAATTTTTAGCTTCCCTACTATGCCCTGAGAGTTGAATTTAATTAACATCGGAATTCATTTTGCAAGGATGAGAAGCTAGGAGTTGGGGGCAGGGTTGATCCATCTTCGATGGAGACGATGATTTTTTATCTACTGAGCAAAAATAAAAATAATTCAATAAATATTAGTAGCCTTGTTTTTAGGAGTGACCTCGTGGTCTGGGGATACTAAGAACCAGCCATGAGCTCACTATTTCTGCATGTAAGCAAGTTAATTTGAGCGTTCTGGTCGAAGCCGGAGAACAGTAACGTTTTTGTCGACCCGATGTTGAAAACACCACCAAAAGAACTGGCTTGGTAGAGACGGTGAAAAGCATGTAGAGCTCTGTTTAGACGTTGGACAGTCATCTTAGAACCTAGCTTTATTTTCCGTCGATATGTATCTTCCGGGCGAATGTTACATAGATGTCTTTATAGCGCTCCTGGGTGTTATTTTTTTTTAACATCATGACCGGCAGAACCGTTAACGAGCACTCCGCGCCGAGCGGATGCTCAAATTAACACCCTTAAAAGGCCAAAACCGCCGGGGCGGAAAGGTTGTTTGGAACGCGGAAGCCTTCCGGATTACCGTGAATAGCTTTTTAACCTAGTTAAGACCGAAAATTCACAAAGGGTGGGGGATCGGCCATCACTTCGTTCCCTGAGGGGTCTGTGACCAAAAACACTTAAAGATATAAATAAACCAAACAGCAAGTAGTATAGTACCCAAGAAAAACAAAAAACATAAAAATAACCGAAAAAATCAAAAAAAAAAAGGTAAAAAATCAGTAGAAATCACCCCCCCCCCCAGACAAGATGTGATCCGGACCCTCCCATTTGTTGTTGATAGATATATTGTTGTTACAGGCATTTATATCAGTCAGGATTGTTACGATCATTTTTGTAGCCCGTTTGTGAGGCTTGTACTGTAGGGTTGTTTGAGTATTTAAGCACGTTAATGCTAATTTGCGCTCAATCCGGAAGGGTCTGCTGATTTGCGCTCAATCCGGAGGGGTCTTGGGAGATGACTGATCCGGCAAGCAGTACAAGGAGCAACAAGAAGGGGCTCAACGACAACAAAAATTGACTGTTGGGTATCGTTAACAAGTTTTGTATCCCTTTTGGTTTAAAAATTAAGATAATAATCTGTGGGGGGCTCGACAGTGCTGCACTGTAGTGACCCTTCACCGAACAGCGAATATCCGAGTTAAGCACCTTAACTCGGATATTGAACAAACCCGGAGGGGTACAGTAAACTAGTATTATTACTTATATAGACCATATTAATACTCCTATATCGTTTTTCAGTGAAAAACAAAGAAAACAGACCGGTTTTTAGGGTAAAAAAATAGCGATATTTTGATCCCCCCACAAATCGCGATTTTTGACATATCGATATTTTTTGAAAGAAAAAAAGCGCTATATTGGTGCGTTACATCGTAATTGCACTTTTATAGTAGGAAGAACCGGTTAAGTTTAGTTCGGAAGTGGTTGGAACTATTTTGGTACCAAAAACTAAATTTTTGTGATTTTTGAGAGAACGGAACACTCAAAAGTCAGAAATTTTTTTGAAATTTTTGTGTTAGGACAGTAAAAATAGTTGTTAGGACAACGTTCACTAGTGAATCAACAGGTTTTAAGACCCGCTTCCCGAAAGCCTTCCGGGTTACAGAGAAATCGAACTCAACGTGTTTGATTTAATGGATTCATCAATCCGGAAGGGTCCAGGTAGCATAGTGTTTCGCAAATTTTTTCAACTAAAGCGTTTTAGATTGGGTCTTTTGCAATGAACTAGAAAAGTGTAGGCCTTCTGATTTCGGATCAATAATTGTTAGGTCGAAAAGAACAGAATTGCGGAAAAAGTTAGGCGGAACCTATAAGAGAGAAATTTCTTGACTTTAGAAAAAAGACGTTTTGGTTAATAACATTGGAACTACTGGACAGATCCAGTTGATCTTGGTACCGATAGATCAAAAACTAGCTGAGCTTACTGATAGGAACAAAAGTTTTTCGAAAAAAAGCGTGAAAATTTTTTGAGATTGTTTTTAGCAAATTCACCAATTCGGGAGGGTAGACCCCTCACGTTTTGTAAAAATTTTTTGGAAAGCCCTTACACCCCTACCAAAGGGTAGAAACGGTTGAATAAGGCAATTTTACGCTGTTCTAGAAGAATAGAGAAGGCTTAAGGCACCGGAAAACCTTTATAGAGCCAAAATTAGGCCAAAATTATAGAGCAATAAGACCCTTCACCGTTAGCGTGAATTGTCAAATAAGAGGCTTAACTTCAATCTGGAAGGGTCTAGGGAAGGACCACATACCCTTCCTAGTTGATACAAAAAGCATAATAGCATCAGAGAACGTATCCGGAGGGGTATAGGTTGAAAATCATAGAAGTCTCAGAAAAGCTAATTTCACAAAACCTGAGGGGTCAAAATATTTTTTTTCTCTCCTAATTCGGAGGGGTCCCAATCCGGAGGGGTCTTGTTTTCACGAAACCGGAGGGGTCCTAATCCGGAAGGGTCTTACATTTACTAACTCAGAGGGGTCCCAAAACGGAGGGGTCTCAATTTTGCCAATCCGGAGGGGTCCTATTTTGCCAATCCGGAGGGTTACTGTGTTTTGTCAACCCGGAGGGGTATTATTTTGTTAAAAGGACTAGGGCAAGTAGAAGAAAAGATAGTTGTGAGGGGTGTTAAGTTATTAGGAGACAGGCTAGGAATCAGTGACTGCACTGGTAATTTGCCTTTAAAGAAAAGACCAGACAAAAACGAAACAGGTCCAAACTCGGATATTCGCGACACTAGGTCTAAATTAAAAAAGAGTGTGTAACTCATTGGTGTGGATTGAAATCTAGAACGTTTTCGAGAAAAGTGACTGCCCTGAGGATTTTAGTAGGTGTAGCTCTGGCAGTCCGAAGGCAAATAGGTAACGCAGTACTCGGTGGGTGCAATAGGTGCCCACTTGAGAAAATTACTGCCTTCAAGTTTTGTCTTTTTGGTGCAGCACCAAGCAGGGAAAGCTGTTTCTTTATAAAAACAAGTTCTACTATTGTACTGCGACCGAGTAAAAGTACAATACAGAAACGTTTTTCATAAAATTATTCTTATTTTGATATATCTGGTTTTAAATCAACAATTTGTGTTTGATTGGGTAGTGAACACACTATCTTTTAAATTGATTGATATCATCATACTGTGCTAATTCTCAAATCTCACGAATAATAATCGATTATTGTGAATAAGTGTGAAAACGCTGTGCCGTGATAACATACAAGGATTCGTGGTCACTACCTAATAGAATTTTTTGGAATTTATTGTGTTGCGTTATTATTATCGATAGTCAAACTCGAAGGTCACTAGCAATCGAATTGAGTGTATAGGCATTAAGAAGTGATAAATTGAGAATGAGTCTAGACAAGTCAAGGATACCTAAACGAGGTAATATCTCTAGGAAATTCATACCTAAAAAGCAAAGAAGAGCAATGACCGACCCTTTTGTGGAACGGATCACGCGAGCCCGGAAAGACAAAGGGGAGACTGTTTCAGGCAGATTGGTTGAAACTAGGAGTCAGAAGTCCTCAGAAGAGCGAAAAGCTATGCTAGAAGTGGAGGTCCATACGGACCAGGCCATGAGTGAGAACCAGGAAATACATGGACCGGAAGGGAGAGACAGAAGGCTGGCGAGTGAATCTACTCCGGTAGAACAAGGCCAAGATTTTGCCACTTCCACCGGGACACTGGACCGAGAGGAGATGTCGGAACTGTCCGACATCTCTACTGAATTTGTGGCAACTAGAAGGTCTCCCACAGACATCACGATGATGGCAGGCGTGACGGAGAAACAGACAACGTCCATATCGTTCTCAGAAAGAATGAAGAACACTTTCGGAAACATCTTTCCTTTCACCATGGGAGTGGGCACAGGAAATGAAGGTGAATCCCAGGAGGAAAAAGAGGACGAAGACAATCAAGTGGACTTTTGATCTCAAGTCAGCCTCACTAGTTCGACCCAGGAGAATGAGGCATACGTCGAAAGAGAGACTGGAACTAAGGACAAATTTGGTGTGGTGAGAATGATAAGCAAAGACGCAAACACACCAGGCCAGTCGAGAGGCTTTGCGAGTATGACAAATGCGAATATGACAAACGGTAGTAATGGGGGAAAAAAGGGGGGCATCTTAGGTTTTGTTGCGACTTTCGCTACTTGAACGCGCTAACGATAAAAGATGCGTACCCGATACCGCGAATAGACGAGAGCCTCTCTATACTTGGTGATGCCAAGTTCTTCACCACATTGAGCTTGGGTTCTGCCTTCTGGCAGGTCCCGTTGCGGAAGAAGGATAGAGAAAAAACCGGATTCGCGTGAGAGTTGGGGTTGTACCAGTGGAAGAGGATGCCCTTCGGCTTGTGCAACGCAACGGCCAATTTTCAAAGACTGATGGCTCAGACTTTGACCAGAGTGACAAAGAAGTACGGGAATCTTGTGATGTGTTAGGTGGATGACGTAGTCATAGCAACACCAACCCTGGAAGACCTCATTGATTGGCTCGATGAGGTCTTTGGATGCATGAAAAGAGCAGGCTTGAAGTGCAAACCATCGAAATGTGAAATCCTTAGGGATTCAATCAAGTACCTGGGAAGAATGGTGGACAGGCATAAAGTGAGGCCGGACCCAGAAGCAGTAGAAGCAGTGTTGACATGGAAGGCTACCAGAACGGACACACAGCTCCTGAGCTTCCTAGGGTTTGCCAACTAGTACCGTGAGTTCATAAAAGGATATGCAGACAAGGTGTATCCGATGCAGAAGCTGATGCGCAACAAAGGGAAAAAATTCGAATGGAACGATGAAGCACAAGTTGCCTTCGAGAACATAAAGCGGGAACTGTGCGAATGGTTCTCCGTCCCATTGCATGCGGCAGCAAGGTCTTGAGTGACACTGAGATGAAATATGGTGCACCAAAAGCAGAAATGTTTGCAGTAGTCACATTTGTGGAAAAATACCGCGCATACTTGGGGAGCGCTCCCTTTAAGTTACTCGTAGACAACAGAGCGTTATCTTGATTGAAGACCTACTCGATGGATCAGAGTTATATTGGTAGATGGATAGTAAGATTGGATGGCTACCACATGATAATCGAGCACAGGATGCGTGATAAACACCAGAATGCTGACCAAGTGAAAGAGTCTTTGACAACGCAGCGGATGATTTGGAAGCAATAGCGGTATCGAAACTTTCGATAAGTCTGTTGCCACAAAAAGAGGTAGTCAGGACTGATCTTCAGCCGTTCAAGCAAGAAACACAACCGTCGGCGAAGATTTGGCGCGTGAAGATGGAAGAAGACACACACCAGCCCAATGAGCTAAATAGTCAGATGAGGGTCATGAAGACGTACTTGAAGGCGAGATACAGACTCTCGGATCTTCTAAGGGCACAGAGAAATGATCGCATGACAAGCAACCTGAAAAGGTGGATCGAGAATGGTTCTCCGGATATAGGAGACCTCGAGGAAGACAGTTACCGTATCCTGAGACAGTATTTCATGTAGAAAGAGGGAAGGTTATACTTGAACAAGGACGGGATTGTGGCTTGCAAGAGAAGAGATGAAGACAAGGTCCTATACAATTATAACGCGATAGTGTTGCCGCAACTCTATCAGACAGAACTCTTGTTCAGGTCGCATGATCGCCTGAAGCGCTTTGAGTGGCCTGGAATGAAAAAGGCATGCGAGAAGTGGGTAACAGCATGTCTGTCATGCCAACAGGTCAAGGATTCAAGGAAATTGCAATTTCCCTTGCAATCGATCGAGTCGTCTGAATTTAACGAGTTGGTGCAGATAGATCACCAAAAGATATGCATGACAGACAGTGGTTATAATCAAGTATTGGTCATGATAGATCATTTCACGAAGTATGCAGAGGCCTTGCCCTGCATAACCGCCTCGGCGGAAGAGACGTGCGATCACCTGATCAATACGTGGATAGCGAGACACGGTTGTCCGATGACGTTTCAATCGGATAACGGAACAGCTTTCGTAGGAGAACTCACGAAAGAGCTAATGAGACGATCGCAAATTGCTCAAGCTCACTCCACGACATACCATCCACAGACAAATGGCTTAGTGGAAAGGCAGAATCGAACGCTAGTGTCGATGCTGAGGGTATATTATTCCAGGTACATGACCGATTGGGACAGATATCTTCCACAGGTGATGGGAGCTTAAAATAGCACACAACATTCCACCACCGGAGTCAGCCCACATATGATGCTGACAGGGCACGAGAAGTCTTTGCCCTTGAATTTCTTCTACCCAGAGTATGAGGGGAAGAAGACGTCATCACAGGTCTATGTGAGAGATGTAATTAGACGTCAGCAAGAGTCGAACGACTTGTGTAGACGAAATACTCAGCAAGCGCAGGCAAGGCAGAGGAAAAGATTTGACAAGAAAGCAGCTGGTGCAAAAGCTTACTCGGTAGGAGATTACGTATGGGTATTTCAAAACGTCATACCACCAAAAGGATCAGAAAAGCTTTTAAAAAAGTGGAGGGTCCCTTCATGATTACGGTATTGCACCGAGAGGGACGCTTTTATAGACTGAGTACGGGCCGAGCGGCTCATTACGAAAACATTAAGCCATACAATCCATCGACAGAAGACTGGTGTATACCTGCAGACATGGAAGAAGGGGATTATCTAATGATGGACCCTGCTTGTGAGGTCAATGAGAAGGGCACCAGGGAAAAGAACGATGGAAATGAGGTCATAGAGGAAGGAACGTGTACACCACTGGACCTGGATCCAAATGACGTGATTGAGGCGGACGATGAAACTTTACCCTTCGCAGAAGAATACTGACAAGAACCCTGAACAAAGGGATGTTCCTAAGAACTTGGAACCGGATCTTCCTTTCACGATACAGACTCGTCAGAATGACCGGACAAGATCCAAGAAGAAATATAACCCTTACAGAGACGATTTTGTAGAGGACAGGATAGACCTAAAGAAGATAGGGGAAGAAGTAGTTGGTCTAGAGGAAATAACTGTATCACAGGACATTGACATAGGCGATGATCACGACAATGAGTGGGTCAATGATCGGTCGAAACTCGAGGTAGAATTCGACGACGAGCAACAGCAGTCATATGAACAAGACTTGACGAATCTGCGTGTCTTCGAATGGCTGAACGAAATGACGTCGGACTCAAAGGAGACCAGTGTCACGATTCAAGATGTAGATCGTGAAAGCATAAAGTACATGAGAACCGAACGAGAAGATCCTTCCTGGGCGACTACTCATTCCGGCTTCCAATCTCGATTTGATACCCGGTATGCGATCGAAGGGGACGTCGATGGATATTTTTGTCCAGGGAGTGGGGATAGGACTTACCCACATTGAAAACTTGATGATAAACAAATTAAGAATAGCAAGAGAGACCGGAAACTTAGAAGCAGAAACAGGCGAACAACCTGAGAAACGTGACATAGGGAGGGTAGTTGAGTCATATTTTAACTCACCAAATGAATATTCAAGTAGCATAATACTAACAGATAGTCATTTCATACTCACAAATAGAACATGTGCGATAGCAATCTCAGCAGACATGAGTTTTAGGACAGCATTAGCGGCAAATTTTAAGAGAGAATATAAAAACATAGAATTCCTTTGGAAGCAAAGACCAGGAATAGGGGGCGTAGCAGCCTTGCCCCCGGCGGCGTCTCAAATACCGGGAAAATACCTGTGTTTCCTAGTGACACGGGCGAAGGAGAAACGGCACGTAGACCCGGAAAACCTAGTCTTGTCCTTGACGAGATGGAGAGACTTCCTCGTGGAAAGGGATGTGAAGGAGCTTTCGCTTCAAGTGTACGACCCGAACAGAAGACGACTGCATTCTCGAGAACTGTACGCGCTCATACACGTAATCTTCTCTGATACTAATATACTAGTATACTTGCATAAGAAATTTTACTTAAGTATAGGCTGAGTTAAGGTGACATGCAAGAGGGTGTCAGACTAAAGTAGGTAATGTGTGTTATGTTATGTTATGTGTTATGTTCTTAAGATCTTGGGTAAGAAGGGGTTAGTGACCACGAACAACTGAATAACAATCGTAGGAATAGTTATTCAGTTGTTCGTGGTCAGTCAGGGACTGTCCAATCTCAGGGACTGTCCAATCTTAGGTCGAATTCCAAAATTTTAGAGACCGATTGATTTTAATAACTTTTAGGAGAAAAATCTTTTATCTGACTGTTTTCGAACAAATTTTAACGAGAAGTTAAGGTGAAACTGACAAGTGTGATATTCGTGACCTCTTTTCTAGGTCGAATCATAGAATCGAATCAAATAGAATCGAATCAAATCAAAACCTGGAAGAGAATGGAAAACTTCAACTTGGATGAATTGATGGACCTGGCAGAGGCATATGTAGGACCGATGATAGATGCGATCTATCGTCGGCTAATGGATCGGGACTTCGCTCTGGAGGACTTAGAGGTAGTCATGTTGCTGACCGCCTTGATAAACATCTTGGGGCATGACAACCGTGGGGACCGCCCCACGGAAGTCCTATTGATGGCAGCATACGGAGAGAGGGGAGTACTAGACCGCCCGAACATGAGAGTGATGAGGTGGAGAAACGAGGCTCTCTCAGGGAGTGACTTGGCGAATGAGCCTGGATTGGGAAGTCCTAGGACTTATCAACCAGGTGAAGTGCCTTTGCCCTCCAAGCCTGGGCTGACGAGAATGCATCGAGAAATGAACAGCGAGGCTGCCTCGTCTGGTTCACCACTGAGAGCAGCTGTGCCACCAAAGAGGGCGAAAGTAGAACAAAAGGTTCAGACGAATCAAACCATGCAAGATCTGGATGGGATGAAGGATGAGCTGGAAAGGACCAGGAAGGAGCTGGATGAAGTGACTAAGACCATGCTCATTATGGAGGAAGACAGAGACATGTGGAAGAGACTGTTTGAAGACTGCAACACAAAGCAGGGTGAAGAAAATGAGCGCTTGAGGCGGGACTACAAGCAGCGATCGGAACGAGCGGCATTGACTACAGCCGTTGAAAAAGCGATACCTGCAAGGAGTATTCCTCGTGGGCAGTCCCCGATGGAGCTCTTGACGCCTCGAGAGATGAGTCAGACAACGGAAACGAGACTCCCGACAACAACAGTTCGAGTGACGATCCCGGACCCGAGTGACACCTTGGGTGACCCAGTCGTGGAACAAACGGTGAGGAAGCTGATAGAGACAGCTGGACGACTAGTCGCCAACAAGAATGCGCCAGGTTCCGGGGCGACTGCACCCTATGGAACGATCGACGATACGGGCAGAGTACGACTCTCCCAAAACGTGATCAGACAGGGAGTTAGCGACACAACGCCACCAATGGGGAGCTCTAAGGTCCCAGAGAGGAAGATACGAAAGATGCCGGCGAAGAAAGTGTCACGTAAAATAGATGTACAGAAGAACAATCAGTTGAAATATAACTTCACGGGAGTTCCGGAGGCGGATCCGAGAGCTTGCTTCAATCGAGCGACCTGGAACCCGGCAGTGAACCTGCAACAACCACCGCTAGGGACATCGCATCTGATACTGGGAGATAGCGTAGTCAGAGTACTATCGAACTTGAGAACCTCTTGGGTCACCAGGGTGATGGCGTTTGGAGGCGCGACCATAGCCCAGTTATTTCGGATGGTGGAATTGATGAACCCAGGGAGGATCCCTAATGTAATGATCCTAGTTGGGACAAATAACATCTCAAGAAGCTCGGATGAGGAGGAAGCACTATGGGAGTCAATGATGGTGTGCTTGTTTACGACTCTCTGGCAGAAGTTCAACTGCGCGTTACTGACCGTTTGCCTTGTACCGATGAATGCAAGGAGTTTAACTGCAACAGGGAGAAGGCACAACGAAGGAGTAGTCAGGTGGAATAACATCCTAAGGAATCTCGCAAGTCGGAATGCCGGAAGGATGATCCTCATGGACATCGAACATGAGTTGAGAGCTATGGATCAGGCCAGGCTGACTACGAATGGCATCCACTTCGATAATATTGAAGGACAGGCTTGGCTGAACAGAGTCTTCCAAGAGCGATTGGACGAGTTGGAAGTAGAACTCTTCGATACTGGAGTGCTAAAGGAGGAGGGAGCATTGAACGATCCTGTGTTTACCATTTTCGTGCCTCCCAGCCTAGAAACACGCTTGGGGACGGTCCGGCCGTGACGAACTATAGACAGCAGAGCTCTAGCGAACCATGTCAAAGAACAGACGTTCAATATCGGTTGGGAGAGGCGCCAATGAGGAGGACCATTAATCCTAGGAGAAGAATAGGGCCTGTCAACCCGAGGGAAGAGACAGCCAGCACCTCTAGATCGGAAACAAGGTCGGAGACGACAAAGACCAGTCGAGAGGAAAGACGCCCTAACAGGAGCTCTCTAATGTGGTCGAGGCCAATACCTTCTCCATGGCACATATATAAAGATGACCTGAAGAAACTGAATCTTCAGACGGTGAGCTTCGCAGCGGATGCCATGAGGATGCTGAACGGAGCAAGGTTATCAGTCAGTGGATTGTATTCGATAACAGGAGTGGACTGGTTGATAGCGGCTGGCATAAACTTCAGCTCTACAACTGCCTTGAGGTTTGCTGACCTAGAGGGACTGCCCTCTAATAACACAATGGGACCAGTGAACGCCAGACCGTTACAGGACGTGAAACTAAATCACGACGAAGGGAATCGAGAAGAGAGACCTGGAAGATTTCTGGTAACGAGGGCGCCGATTGGACAACATGTGAAGATTTTCAGCCAGTTGAGCTCACCCCCAGATCATATGAAAGAAAGAGTGTACCCGAAGCAAGTGAATTAGGAAGGTGATGCCCAAAGATACGGCGAATTGAAAGCGATAAAGAAAGATGAGACCATCTTCGCCGCGTACGACAAAGCAGAAATGGGGAAGGCCAAGATTATGATAGTAGCGATTTCAGAGTTCGTACACACTTCCAAGTCCTTGTTTTAGCCGGACGTCATTATGTTGGCAGCGGTCGATCTGGACCTACTGCAATTCGTGTCAATGGCTATCGGAGTACAAAGACAGACGGAGTTGAACCCAATGACGATCGTGTTCGCTGGTATCAACTACCATCTACACAGTAGTGGTTTCCTGAGCAGACTCAGAGAGCCTACGACAGCCGAAGCCGCTGTATGGCCAGCTATAATAGATAACCTCGAATCAATGGGTGAAGTAGTGGACACCCTGAAAGAAGGTGCATTGACCAAGGTTACACCGAGAGCCGTGTTTGCAATGTCTCCGGGATATGAACATCTCCCGGATGGACTGAAGTTTGTATATGCGATGGTGGCTTTGCTCTCGGAAGGGAAAAATGATGTAATCATATCGGCTCCGAATCGCATGACATGGATGGAGAACCTGAGGCCACTCAGGGCTGAGCTACCTGCGGTGTGGTCAGATATCTCAAACGCATTGAGAGGATTCATGCGCTACACATGCTAGTGCTGGACGAGTTGCTGGGGTTGGAACTGTCCAACTTCAGTCGACAACTCAAACTGAAACCGGGAATAGGCGACGACCATCAAGTAATCATAGCGATGACGAACGACTTATGTTTCCGAGGGATAGAAGCATCCGGAGAAAAAGAAAAAAGGAAAGATTCCCAGGAGACTAGAGCTCACTTGGAGGCAATGGTTTTGAGAAACAAACCAGAGGCTAATCAGTGGCTACATCTAACTCCTCGAGTAGCGGCATTGGGGGCGGATGCTTTTGAGCAAGGCCCAGTAATGATCAAGAAGATCCATGCCTACTTATTAGAGGAGGTGAACCTGGCGCAGAATGCTGAAGAAAAGACAGCTGAATTCGTAAATCGAGTGTGCCAAGTTACCCTGAAAACTTTCCTTGACTGAGAAGGTGAAGGGAGAAGAAGGCTTTGAACGGACTGATAGCATGCTGGAAGGGCTGGGAGCCGGATGGACCGCGCTCTTCTTGGCAAAAGTCTACCCAAACCTCTCTCGTCATTTGATAAAAGAATTCCTCCAAGCAGTAGTGGAAGTATCAATCGTTGAACTACTAGGCTTGTTCGTGGCGTTTGGAGCAGAGAGTTTCGTGAAGGGACCGGTGATGCTACTCACCGAAGGAATCCAGAACTTGCGGCTAGATGGGCTTCTAACATTGATAGAGATTACCCATGGAAACTTGGGAGGACTAATGAAACTGACACGTTACCTGGAACAGATGATAGGGGATGTGAAGAAATTTGACATGAAGAAAGCCACAGATTCGTGGAATAAGATAAGAGATCTGAGACACACTCTTATCCAGTATCTCTTGCAGCAAAATTGCTTTGGAACGGGAGAGGACGAGACGATCGAGAGGGAGGAAGACGTGCGACGACATGTTGGGGGCATGCCCCTACTAACTGATCTAAGCTTGGCTATGAGGACCGATCCCTTAGCGTTGATCAGGGGAGCCACAGAGTTTGTGACAGTGATTTATGGACCAGCAGTCACGTTTGCGTTCCCTGATGTCAAGATGGAAGCATACAGGAGGTCGGTCCTGCACATGAACCTCATATCAGCAGTGGACGGTAGTGCGCTGAACTGTTGTGAGCAGCACGTATTGCGAGAGCTCATGAGCGAAGATCTGTTATTTGCGAAAATATCAGAGCCAGAAATGACAGTCATCAATTTTGACGATCACTTCCGTAATTGCATGGGAGAAGTAGAGAGAGGGCACATCGAGGTGTTTCCGAAGCTCTGGAATCTAAGACCCTATGATAAGACGATTGGTGACCAGAGTTCCTCGTCTCACTGCGGCATATCACAAGGTGAGAGAAGAGACGAAAAATTGGGGTGATTACGAGAAGCTGCCAGAAGAAATCCCTGAAATCCCTCTGATAAGAAGGATGTTGCTCGGAGCAGTCTCCGTAGTACAAATTCCTAGACTGAGAGCATTTGAAACCAATAAAAGGAGGATAGAGAAATTCGTGGGAACGATGGATCCATACTTTGTGGGGAGGAATGCCGCCGTGTTGCAATACACACGATTTGCCTACACGGATCAAGCAACGAGAAGGGGAATAAGCAAAGCCGCGACTCCCAAGCCTGGAGGATTTGATAAGGAATGGGCGAGCTTAAACTTAGCGCCTATGAGGATGAGAGGCAAGGCCGAACTGTCTGAGGCCTCCTTGATCCTGACTAGTGTGAAACTGGAGTTGACGATAGGAGGAACGCTGCAGACGAGAACCTTCCTGGCACCCTTTCATGCTGGCGTACTGATCATACCAAAAAATCCGGAATAGGCCGAGAGTGAAAGGCAAGGACCTTCAAGCTCGAAAAAGAATACTTCAGAAGGAGATGATGGACAGGGAGGAAGCAGTCGAACGGAAGAACCCATGCAACAAGGTAACGATCAAGCAGATAGGGAAGACGACAAGGCATCGAAAGGAGGAATATACAGCCGGGATTTCAATTTCCTCAGTGACTTTGAGAATAATTGGGATACGTTGGAAGAGGCTGAGCCAGCGGACGAAGGCACTTCGACACTGGAACCTCTGTCGGCCTTTATGGAAATGAAACGGAATTTGCCAGAGAGCAGCTCTCAGGTCAATTCAAAAGATAACGAACAAAGACTCCTCATGGAATTGCCGAGGAGAAGAAGAATTGAAGGCGCTGCCAGAGTACCTTTCTTGGGAACGTTGCCCGAAGAAGAGTGGGAAGTGCACCATCGAGACCATGAGAATAGGACAGGATGTAAATTGGACAGAGTGGCGTTCATGAAAGAAGTCTGGACAGTAGTTCAGAGCCACTGGACCCGACCATTGATGCGGGAACTTCTCGACAAACTTGATGAGTGTGAAGGGAGATTAAGTGAGTTGATGATTGACTCGGCCACTGACGAAAGTGAGGCAAACTCTCCCATCAAGATGACACCGCAGGAGGGTAAAGGAGAAGTGGTGTGTCTGTCAAGGACCAGGAAAGGAACGATGCGATCGAAACTGGTGATCGATAAGATCAACGAGATGAAGATGAAATTAGGCAGTAAAGTGATACCGAGGAGAGCAGGAAAGACAAAGGTGGATTCGGAGATATCGATAAGAGCTGTCAATTCAGCAAAAAGAAAACGAGTCGAAGAGGTCATGGATTTGGGACAAGGTGATTATCAATTGCCTGGCACGGACAGAATGTTAACTGATGTAGCGATGGTGCCACCCATTTTCATGGCAGGGATAAAGTCAACAGGTTACAAATCCAAAAGGAGTGACCGCACTCTGACTGGAGCAACTTTGGAAATGGAGATACTCAGCCATTGTGGAGAAAGTACCGTGAAAGACTTTAAACCGTCTTCCATGAACCACGGAAAGGGAAGTGTCGCAGGACAACTAGTACCAGTGGAGTATAACCGACTGACAGTGTCTGAGACTGTGTCAATAGATGATCCCGCCGGTGGATACATGGAGATAATGGAATATCGAAACTCGGCTAGAGGGTATGTGATGGCTCTGGAAGACAAAAGTGCCATGGAAGGTTATTTGGAAACGATGTTGCAAGGCACCACCCTCAAGCAGAAGACGTACGGGACTCTAGCGTCGTCTGAGATGCAGGCGGAAACGATCGAGCAATTAATGAACCTTCCATGGAACGCAGTGTTGTTGAGGTACTTTGAAGAGGAAATGAGGACTACGCCGAGAATAAACGCTCTCATGGCAGTACCTTACGTGAGAACCGATTTACAACTGAGGACGAACCTGATGACGAACCTGAGGGATCTGATAATCCAGGAGGGAATGGCAGTAGCCTGCGCGAAGCGGAGAGACGCTCTCTGCTTCATTCGATTCCTGATAGAGCAGATTTCAGTGCCAGCATTGAACACCTGTGTCAAGATGCCGAGGGAGGGCGATGAACGAGCAGAAGCCTTACTCTTGCTAGCACTACTGGATATGCATCAGAGCAAACCGATGAGGGTGAACCAAAAGCAGAAATGTTTGCAGTAGTCACATTCGTGGAAAAATACCGCGCATACTTGGGGAGCGCTCCCTTTAAGTTACTCGTAGACAACAGAGCGTTATCTTGATTGAAGACCTACTCGATGGATCAGAGTTATATTGGTAGATGGATAGTAAGATTGGATGGCTACCACATGATAATCGAGCACAGGATGCGTGATAAACACCAGAATGCTGACCAAGTGAAAGAGTCTTTGACAACGCAGCGGATGATTTGGAAGCAATAGCGGTATCGAAACGTTCGATAAGTCTGTTGCTACAAAAAGAGGTAGTCAGGACTGATCTTCAGCCGTTCAAGCAAGAAACACAACCGTCGGCGAAGATTTTGTGCGTGAAGATGGAAGAAGACACACACCAGCCCAATGAGCTAAATAGTCAGATGAGGGTCATGAAGACGTACTTGAAGGCGAGATACAGACTCTCGGATCTTCTAAGGGCGCAGAGAAATGATCGCATGACAAGCAACCTGAAAAGGTGGATCGAGAATGGTTCTCCGGATATAGGAGACCTCGAGGAAGACAGTTACCGTATCCTGAGGCAGTATTTCATGTAGAAAGAGGGAAGGTTATACTTGAACAAGGACGGGATTGTGGCTTGCAAGAGAAGAGATGAAGACAAGGTCCTATACAATTATAACGCGATAGTGTTGCCGCAACTCTATCAGACAGAACTCTTGTTCAGGTCGCATGATCGCCTGAAGCGCTTTGAGTGGCCTGGAATGAAAAAGGCATGCGAGAAGTGGGTAACAGCATGTCTGTCATGCCAACAGGTCAAGGATTCAAGGAAATTGCAATTTCCCTTGCAATCGATCGAGTCGTCTGACTTTAACGAGTTGGTGCAGATAGATCACCAAAAGATATGCATGACAGACAGTGGTTATAATCAAGTATTGGTCATGATAGATCATTTCACGAAGTATGCAGAGGCCTTGCCCTGCATAACCGCCTCGGCGGAAGAGACGTGCGATCACCTGATCAATACGTGGATAGCGAGACACGGTTGTCCGATGACGTTTCAATCGGATAACGGAACAGCTTTCGTAGGAGAACTCACGAAAGAGCTAATGAGACGATCGCAAGTTGCTCAAGCTCACTCCACGACATACCATCCACAGACAAATGGCTTAGTGGAAAGGCAGAATCGAACGCTAGTGTCGATGCTGAGGGTATATTATTCCAGGTACATGACCGATTGGGACAGATATCTTCCACAGGTGATGGGAGCTTACAATAGCACACAACATTCCACCACCGGAGTCAGCCCACATATGATGCTGACAGGGCACGAGAAGTCTTTGCCCTTGAATTTCTTCTACCCAGAGTATGAGGGGAAGAAGACGTCATCACAGGTCTATGTGAGAGATGTAATTAGACGTCAGCAAGAGTCGAACGACTTGTGTAGACGAAATACTCGGCAAGCGCAGGCAAGGCAGAGGAAAAGATTTGACAAGAAAGCAGCTGGTGCAAAAACTTACTCGGTAGGAGATTACGTATGGGTATTTCAAAACGTCATACCACCAAAAGGATCAGAAAAGCTTTTAAAAAAGTGGAGGGTCCCTTCATGATTACGGTATTGCACCGAGAGGGACGCTTTTATAGACTGAGTACGGGCCGAGCGGCTCATTACGAAAACATTAAGCCATACAATCCATCGACAGAAGACTGGTGTATACCTGCAGACATGGAAGAAGGGGATTATCTAATGATGGACCCTGCTTGTGAGGTCAATGAGAAGGGCACCAGGGAAAAGAACGATGGAAATGAGGTCATAGAGGAAGGAACGTGTACACCACTGGACCTGGATCCAAATGACGTGATTGAGGCGGACGATGAAACTTTACCCTTCGCAGAAGAATACTGACAAGAACCCTGAACAAAGGGATGTTCCTAAGAACTTGGAACCGGATCTTCCTTTCACGATACAGACTCGTCAGAATGACCGGACAAGATCCAAGAAGAAATATAACCCTTACAGAGACGATTTTGTAGAGGACAGGATAGACCTAAAGAAGATAGGGGAAGAAGTAGTTGGTCTAGAGGAAATAACTGTATCACAGGACATTGACATAGGCGATGATCACGACAATGAGTGGGTCAATGATCGGTCGAAACTCGAGGTAGAATTCGACGACGAGCAACAGCAGTCATATGAACAAGACTTGACGAATCTGCGTGTCTTCGAATGGCTGAACGAAATGACGTCGGACTCAAAGGAGACCAGTGTCACGATTCAAGATGTAGATCGTGAAAGCATAAAGTACATGAGAACCGAACGAGAAGATCCTTCCTGGGCGACTACTCATTCCGGCTTCCAATCTCGATTTGATAGCCGGTATGCGATCGAAGGGGACGTCGATGGATATTTTTGTCCAGGGAGTGGGGATAGGACTTACCCACATTGAAAACTTGATGATAAACAAATTAAGAATAGCAAGAGAGACCGGAAACTTAGAAGCAGAAACAGGCGAACAACCTGAGAAACGTGACATAGGGAGGGTAGTTGAGTCATATTTTAACTCACCAAATGAATATTCAAGTAGCATAATACTAACAGATAGTCATTTCATACTCACAAATAGAACATGTGCGATAGCAATCTCAGCAGACATGAGTTTTAGGACAGCATTAGCGGCAAATTTTAAGAGAGAATATAAAAACATAGAATTCCTTTGGAAGCAAAGACCAGGAATAGGGGGCGTAGCAGCCTTGCCCCCGGCGGCGTCTCAAATACCGGGAAAATACCTGTGTTTCCTAGTGACACGGGCGACGGAGAAACGGCACGTATACCCGGAAAACCTAGTCTTGTCCTTGACGAGATGGAGAGACTTCCTCGTGGAAAGGGATGTGAAGGAGCTTTCGCTTCAAGTGTACGACCCGAACAGAAGACGACTGCATTCTCCTGAACTGTACGCGCTCATACACGTAATCTTCTCTGATACTAATATACTAGTATACTTGCATAAGAATTATTACTTAAGTATAGGCTGAGTTAAGGTGACATGCAAGAGGGTGTCAGACTAAAGTAGGTAATGTGTGTTATGTTATGTTATGTGTTATGTTCTTAAGATCTTGGGTAAGAAGGGGTTAGTGACCACGAACAACTGAATAACAATCTTAGGAATAGTTATTCAGTTGTTCGTTGTCAGTCAGGGACTGTCCAATCTCAGGGACTGTCCAATCTTAGGTCGAATTCCAAAATTTTAGAGACCGATTGATTTTAATAACTTTTAGGAGAAAAATCTTTTATCTGACTGTTTTCGAACAAATTTTAACGAGAAGTTAAGGTGAAACTGACAAGTGTGATATTCGTGACCTCTTTTCTAGGTCGAATCATAGAATCGAATCAAATAGAATCGAATCAAATCAAAACCTGGAAGAGAATGGAAAACTCAACTTGGATGAATTGATGGACCTGGCAGAGGCATATGTAGGACCGATGATAGATGCGATCTATCGTCGGCTAATGGATCGGGACTTCGCTCTGGAGGACTTAGAGGTAGTCATGTTGCTGACCGCCTTAATAAACATCTTGGGGCATGACAACCGTGGGGACCGCCCCACGGAAGTCCTATTGATGGCAGCATACGGAGAGAGGGGAGTACTAGACCGCCCGAACATGAGAGTGATGAGGTGGAGAAACGGGGCTCTCTCAGGGAGTGACTTGGCGAATGAGCCTGGATTGGGAAGTCCTAGGACTTATCAACCAGGTGAAATGCCTTTGCCCTCCAAGCCTGGGCTGACGAGAATGCATCGAGAAATGAACAGCGAGGCTGCCTCGTCTGGTTCACCACTGAGAGCAGCTGTGCCACCAAAGAGGGCGAAAGTAGAACAAAAGGTTCAGACGAATCAAACCATGCAAGATCTGGATGGGATGAAGGATGAGCTGGAAAGGACCAGGAAGGAGCTGGATGAAGTGACTAAGACCATGCTCATTATGGAGGAAGACAGAGACATGTGGAAGAGACTGTTTGAAGACTGCAACACAAAGCAGGGTGAAGAAAATGAGCGCTTGAGGCGGGACTACAAGCAGCGATCGGAACGAGCGGCATTGACTACAGCCGTTGAAAAAGCGATACCTGCAAGGAGTATTCCTCGTGGGCAGTCCCCGATGGAGCTCTTGACGCCTCGAGAGATGAGTCAGACAACGGAAACGAGACTCCCGACAACAACAGTTCGAGTGACGATCCCGGACCCGAGTGACACCTTGGGTGACCCAGTCGTGGAACAAACGGTGAGGAAGCTGATATAGACAGCTGGACGACTAGTCGCCAACAAGAATGCGCCAGGTTCCGGGGCGACTGCACCCTATGGAACGATCGACGATACGGGCAGAGTACGACTCTCCCAAAACGTGATCAGACAGGGAGTTAGCGACACAACGCCACCAATGGGGAGCTCTAAGGTCCCAGAGAGGAAGATACGAAAGATGCCGGCGAAGAAAGTGTCACGTAAAATAGATGTACAGAAGAACAATCAGTTGAAATATAACTTCACGGGAGTTCCGGAGGCGGATCCGAGAGCTTGCTTCAATCGAGCGACCTGGAACCCGGCAGTGAACCTGCAACAACCACCGCTAGGGACATCGCATCTGATACTGGGAGATAGCGTAGTCAGAGTACTATCGAACTTGAGAACCTCTTGGGTCACCAGGGTGATGGCGTTTGGAGGCGCGACCATAGCCCAGTTATTTCGGATGGTGGAATTGATGAACCCAGGGAGGATCCCTAATGTAATGATCCTAGTTGGGACAAATAACATCTCAAGAAGCTCGGATGAGGAGGAAGCACTATGGGAGTCAATGATGGTGTGCTTGTTTACGACTCTCTGGCAGAAGTTCAACTGCGCGTTACTGACCGTTTGCCTTGTACCGATGAATGCAAGGAGTTTAACTGCAACAGGGAGAAGGCACAACGAAGGAGTAGTCAGGTGGAATAACATCCTAAGGAATCTCGCAAGTCGGAATGCCGGAAGGATGATCCTCATGGACATCGAACATGAGTTGAGAGCTATGGATCAGGCCAGGCTGACTACGAATGGCATCCACTTCGATAATATTGAAGGACAGGCTTGGCTGAACAGAGTCTTCCAAGAGCGATTGGACGAGTTGGAAGTAGAACTCTTCGATACTGGAGTGCTAAAGGAGGAGGGAGCATTGAACGATCCTGTGTTTACCATTTTCGTGCCTCCCAGCCTAGAAACACGCTTGGGGACGGTCCGGCCGTGACGAACTATAGACAGCAGAGCTCTAGCGAACCATGTCAAAGAACAGACGTTCAATATCGGTTGGGAGAGGCGCCAATGAGGAGGACCATTAATCCTAGGAGAAGAATAGGGCCTGTCAACCCGAGGGAAGAGACAGCCAGCACCTCTAGATCGGAAACAAGGTCGGAGATGACAAAGACCAGTCGAGAGGAAAGACGCCCTAACAGGAGCTCTCTAATGTGGTCGAGGCCAATACCTTCTCCATGGCACATATATAAAGATGACCTGAAGAAACTGAATCTTCAGAAGGTGAGCTTCGCAGCGGATGCCATGAGGATGCTGAACGGAGCAAGGTTATCAGTCAGTGGATTGTATTCGATAACAGGAGTGGACTGGTTGATAGCGGCTGGCATAAACTTCAGCTCTACAACTGCCTTGAGGTTTGCTGACCTAGAGGGACTGCCCTCTAATAACACAATGGGACCAGTGAACGCCAGACCGTTACAGGACGTGAAACTAAATCACGACGAAGGGAATCGAGAAGAGAGACCTGGAAGATTTCTGGTAACGAGGGCGCCGATTGGACAACATGTGAAGATGTTCAGCCAGTTGAGCTCACCCCCAGATCTTATGAAAGAAAGAGTGTACCCGAAGCAAGTGAATTAGGAAGGTGATGCCCAAAGATACGGCGAATTGCAAGCGATAAAGAAAGATGAGACCATCTTCGCCGCGTACGACAAAGCAGAAATGGGGAAGGCCAAGATTATGATAGTAGCGATTTCAGACTTCGTACACACTTCCAAGTCCTTGTTTTAGCCGGACGTCATTATGTTGGCAGCGGTCGATCTGGACCTACTGCAATCCGTGTCAATGGCTATCGGAGTACAAAGACAGACGGAGTTGAACCCAATGACGATCGTGTTCGCTGGTATCAACTACCATCTACACAGTAGTGGTTTCCTGAGCAGACTCAGAGAGCCTACGACAGCCGAAGCCGCTGTATGGCCAGCTATAATAGATAACCTCGAATCAATGGGTGAAGTAGTGGACACCCTGAAAGAAGGTGCATTGACCAAGGTTACACCGAGAGCCGTGTTTGCAATGTCTCCGGGATATGCACATCTCCCGGATGGACTGAAGTTTGTATATGCGATGGTGGCTTTGCTCTCGGAAGGGAAAAATGATGTAATCATATCGGCCCCGAATCGCATGACATGGATGGAGAACCTGAGGCCACTCAGGGCTGAGCTACCTGCGGTGTGGTCAGATATCTCAAACGCATTGAGAGGATTCATGCGCTACACATGCTAGTGCTGGACGAGTTGCTGGGGTTGGAACTGTCCAACTTCAGTCGACAACTCAAACTGAAACCGGGAATAGGCGACGACCATCAAGTAATCATAGCGATGACGAACGACTTATGTTTCCGAGGGATAGAAGCATCCGGAGAAAGAGAAAAAAGGAAAGATTCCCAGGAGACTAGAGCTCACTTGGAGGCAATGGTTTTGAGAAACAAACCAGAGGCTAATCAGTGGCTACATCTAACTCCTCGAGTAGCGGCATTGGGGGCGGATGCTTTTGAGCAAGGCCCAGTAATGATCAAGAAGATCCATGCCTACTTATTAGAGGAGGTGAACCTGGCGCAGAATGCTGAAGAAAAGACAGCTGAATTCGTAAATCGAGTGTGCCAAGTTACCCTGGAAACTTTCCTTGACTGAGAAGGTGAAGGGAGAAGAAGGCTTTGAACGGACTGATAGCATGCTGGAAGGGCTGGGAGCCGGATGGACCGCGCTCTTCTTGGCAAAAGTCTACCCAAACCTCTCTCGTCATTTGATAAAAGAATTCCTCCAAGCAGTAGTGGAAGTATCAATCGTTGAACTACTAGGCTTGTTCGTGGCGTTTGGAGCAGAGAGTTTCGTGAAGGGACCGGTGATGCTACTCACCGAAGGAATCCAGAACTTGCGGCTAGATGGGCTTCTAACATTGATAGAGATTACCCATGGAAACTTGGGAGGACTAATGAAACTGACACGTTACCTGGAACAGATGATAGGGGATGTGAAGAAATTTGACATGAAGAAAGCCACAGATTCGTGGAATAAGATAAGAGATCTGAGACACACTCTTATCCAGTATCTCTTGCAGCAAAATTGCTTTGGAACGGGAGAGGACGAGACGATCGAGAGGGAGGAAGACGTGCGACGACATGTTGGGGGCATGCCCCTACTAACTGATCTAAGCTTGGCTATGAGGACCGATCCCTTAGCGTTGATCAGGGGAGCCACAGAGTTTGTGACAGTGATTTATGGACCAGCAGTCACGTTTGCGTTCCCTGATGTCAAGATGGAAGCATACAGGAGGTCGGTCCTGCACATGAACCTCATATCAGCAGTGGACGGTAGTGCGCTGAACTGTTGTGAGCAGCACGTATTGCGAGAACTCATGAGCGAAGATCTGTTATTTGCGAAAATATCAGAGCCAGAAATGACAGTCATCAATTTTGACGATCACTTCCGTAATTGCATGGGAGAAGTAGAGAGAGGGCACATCGAGGTGTTTCCGAAGCTCTGGAATCTAAGACCCTATGATAAGACGATTGGTGAAATGACCAGAGTTCCTCGTCTCACTGCAGCATATCACAAGGTGAGAGAAGAGACGAAAAATTGGGGTGATTACGAGAAGCTGCCAGAAGAAATCCCTGAAATCCCTCTGATAAGAAGGATGTTGCTCGGAGCAGTCTCCGTATTACAAATTCCTAGACTGAGAGCATTTGAAACCAATAAAAGGAGGATAGAGAAATTCGTGGGAACGATGGATCCATACTTTGTGGGGAGGAATGCCGCCGTGTTGCAATACACACGATTTGCCTACACGGATCAAGCAACGAGAAGGGGTATAAGCAAAGCCGCGACTCCCAAGCCTGGAGGATTTGATAAGGAATGGGCGAGCTTAGACTTAGCGCCTATGAGGATGAGAGGCAAGGCCGAACTGTCTGAGGCCTCCTTGATCCTGACTAGTGTGAAACTGGAGTTGACGATAGGAGGAACGCTGCAGACGAGAACCTTCCTGGCACCCTTTCATGCTGGCGTACTGATCATACCAAAAAATCCGGAATAGGCCGAGAGTGAAAGGCAAGGACCTTCAAGCTCGAAAAAGGATACATCAGAAGGAGATGATGGACAGGGAGGAAGCCGTCGAACGGAAGAACCCATGCAACAAGGTAACGATCAAGCAGATAGGGAAGACGACAAGGCATCGAAAGGAGGAATATCCAGCCGGGATTTCAATTTCCTCAGTGACTTTGAGAATAATTGGGATACGTTGGAAGAGGCTGAGCCAGCGGACGAAGGCACTTCGACACTGGAACCTCTGTCGGCCTTTATGGAAATGAAACGGAATTTGCCAGAGAGCAGCTCTCAGGTCAATTCAAAAGATAACGAACAAAGACTCCTCATGGAATTGCCGAGGAGAAGAAGAATTGAAGGCGCTGCCAGAGTACCTTTCTTGGGAACGTTGCCCGAAGAAGAGTGGGAAGTGCAGCATCGAGACCATGAGAATAGGACAGGATGTAAATTGGACAGAGTGGCGTTCATGAAAGAAGTCTGGACAGTAGTTCAGAGCCACTGGACCCGACCATTGATGCGGGAACTTCTCGACAAACTTGATGAGTGTAAAGGGAGATTAAGTGAGTTGATGATTGACTCGGCCACTGACGAAAGTGAGGCGAACTCTCCCATCAAGATGACACCGCAGGAGGGTAAAGGAGAAGTGGTGTTTCTGTCAAGGACCAGGAAAGGAACGATGCGATCGAAACTGGTGATCGATAAGATCAACGAGATGAAGATGAAATTAGGCAGTAAAGTGATACCGAGGAGAGCAGGAAAGACAAAGGTGGATTCGGAGATATCGATAAGAGCTGTCAATTCAGCAAAAAGAAAACGAGTCGAAGAGGTCATGGATTTGGGACAAGGTGATTATCAATTGCCTGGCACGGACAGAATGTTAACTGATGTAGCGATGGTGCCACCCATTTTCATGGCAGGGATAAAGTCAACAGGTTACAAATCCAAAAGGAGTGACCGCACTCTGACTGGAGCAACTTTGGAAATGGAGATACTCAGCCATTGTGGAGAAAGTACCGTGAAAGACTTTAAACCGTCTTCCATGAACCACGGAAAGGGAAGTGTCGCAGGACAACTAGTACCAGTGGAGTATAACCGACTGACAGTGTCTGAGACTGTGTCAATAGATGATCCCGCCGGTGGATACATGGAGATAATGGAATATCGAAACTCGGCTAGAGGGTATGTGATGGCTCTGTAAGACAAAAGTGCCATGGAAGGTTATCTGGAAACGATGTTGCAAGGCACCACCCTCAAGCAGAAGACGTACGGGACTCTAGCGTCGTCTGAGATGCAGGCGGAAACGATCGAGCAATTAATGAACCTTCCATGGAACGCAGTGTTGTTGAGGTACTTTGAAGAGGAAATGAGGACTACGCCGAGAATAAACGCTCTCATGGCAGTACCTTACGTGAGAACCGATTTACAACTGAGGACGAACCTGATGACGAACCTGAGGGATCTGATAATCCAGGAGGGAATGGCAGTAGCCTGCGCGAAGCGGAGAGACGCTCTCTGCTTCATTCGATTCCTGATAGAGCAGATTTCAGTGCCAGCATTGAACACCTGTGTCAAGATGCTGAGGGAGGGCGATGAACGAGCAGAAGCCTTACTCTTGCTAGCACTACTGGATATGCATCAGAGCAAACCGATGAGGGTGAACATGAAAGAACCTGAAGAGCTAGAACCCATGAGAAGAATAGACGAGATCAGGAGATTCTCAAACAAGGAGCTGAGACTCACTACAGAATCTATGGGAGCACTACCGAAGTTCAGTGAGTACTTTGGGCCGATCAGAAAGAAGTCATACAGCTACGTGCCCGGAGTCATAGGGATAGCGTACAACCCTTTCCTGAGTGAAGACATACGCGATTGCTTCTTTGATTACGAGCAAGCAGTGTTGCTAAGGTTCTGGACGTCGAGAATTGCAACGATTAAGAGCGCTACTAATCCGCAGACCAAGTTGGGACCAATCTTGGAGGAAAAGGTGACTGCGCCTTCCCTGCCAAAATACGACAAACGAGTGGAGTTTGGATTGGGATTCTCAGATGAATTACTGAGAACGAGCCTGATGGTAGTGTGGGAACTGATGAGACCATCATGGTGTCCTAGTCCCAATGCTGACTCAATACTACGAGCGACACAAGACGTGCAGAGGGAACTAAACGCAGACTGTAACCTGCGTGACCTGAACATCATATATAATGTGATGACAACAGCCTCTAGGAGCAGCAGGGAAGACAAAGTGGAGTTGCCTGGCTGGGGACCAGAAGACTGGATCAAACCTGGTAGCTGTCTGGCAGAAGTCTGTAAACTGGAAGGTCACGTTTGTGGAAGTCTGGATTGCGTGAAAACCCTAGAGAGACAAAACAAGCAGTTGACGATATTGTTTGGAAACGTCATGATGAAAACAAGGACAGAAACGGAACTGATCGCAGATTGCCATGGAGGAACCGAGGTGATTTTAGTGACTGCACTAGGATTCTACAGCATGTTTGGTTCTTTAGAGTCAATATTGAATCTAGAACAGAAACATGAGATGGTCACCGCTATCAGTGTAGAAGTGTTCCCAAGAGTGTTGCAAACTAAGCCAAAGTACATAGGAAAATGGAGGGAAGCGATCGAGACGGAAATGAACATCCGACACTATGAAACTTATCGTAGACCATCAGGAGCACGATATTTGGTGGGATCGACATTAGCTCCAATGTGTAAGAGCAGATACCCGGTGCATTTTGTAGCTGTGGATGTAAAGAGTACCAGAACGATCGTGGATCAAGTCTTCTCAGCGCCAAAGCGCGTGAGACTAGCGAGAATGTCGGAAAAGTTTAACGGATTACTGTGTAAAATGTTCTCAGCAGTTCCAGAGAGAACAAAGGAGGAGTTGTAATCAATACTGGGAATGAAGTTCATGGGATACGTGAGTGGGAACTTCAGTGACTTTGAGAGGCAGAAACAGAGAGGATCAACCGCTACAGATTACAATACAGTAGACGAGAATGATGAAGTCCACCAAGTAAGGATGGAAGTGAAACCATTACTGGAAGCTTCGGGAAAGCGTAATTGGAGGAGCATCATGTTAACACATGATGAGTTTCCCTGCCATTGCTTGCTAAAACATGGTGGTATACCGAGCGTAGTAATCTGGTGTTAATCTGGGGTTCTGGAGAGCTGCTCTCCATGTGTTTACCAGACTCATCACGGCCCATAACAATAGTGATAGTGGGAGTTATGATGGCGATACGATGGCTGGAAGCTCATGTGAGAGAGAAGAATAGACAGGAGGCGCCAACGCGAGAACAATTGCAGAAATTGGATTGTCTAAAAGATTTAGATCTTTTTGAGACAACGTGCAAGATGCTGAACATTCCTATGGAAGTGAGAAAGACATGGGCAAGAAGACGACTGATGCCATGGTTTAGAGCCAACACGACTGCATGGTTGTACGAGTATGCAAAGAAGCATATGTCGAAGCACGGCAGAGTGTATAGTAAATATCAGCTGGACATTGGGGCAGGAGCTTTCAAGCAATCTTTCGTGACCCATCGGAATGCAGTGACCACCGCGTTGAAGAGAATTTCCAGGGCAAGTGAACGTAGTGGAAAAGAAAAAGAAGAAAAGAAGAGATGTTGAAGGAAGATTTGGAGAGAAACGTGATGTTGTGTCTCCAAAACAGCTTCTGCCGGAACAGAGAATCTAACGTGGATCCCCTACCTTGTTGTAAACAGAGGGTAGAAGAGCAGAAGTGTTGGAGGATGCTTCCAACAGCGTCAGAAAAGCTAACGATGTAATGCAAGACACAGAAATTGAAAGTGCAGAGTCAGTGTCACAGGAGGAGGAGATGGAGCATTGACAAATGGCCGAAAAACAAGATGCAAAAAGAGACGAAATTAGAAGAATTTAGAAGTTTTAGAACTTCTAAACGACGAAAAAAAAAGAAACAAAGAAGTGACAAAATAGAAGTAGATAAAACTCAGAATTATTTTATGTGTGTGATGAAAACTCAATTGAGAAACTAAGCAACCAAATTGTAATTGAAAACCGAATCATTTAGTTGAGTTTTGAACATTAAAGAATTTGTGGCATTTTTAAATTTGATTTTTGATTTCAGTTAGTGGCTTCAGAGACACTTACTATTTATTTAGAAAGGCTTGAGTAAAGAGTATATTTAAATATTCTAGCCTGCATGATTGTTTTTAACTAGGAAGACTAGGAAAACTGATCACTTTGTGGTGACATGAAAGGCTTGGGTAATTTCTCGAAGAAGGAGATTGTTTCAATGTTCATTCTAACCACAGAGTTCCTTAATTTTAATATTCAGGACAATAACAACTAAAATTTCCGAAGGGAAGAAGCATAGTAGGATAATTTTAGCTTGTTGGTTGGCAGGACTGTCCTGCAAACTAACACCTTTTAAAAACCTAGGAGAAAAAATTTTAAATCCGGGCAATGACGTTGGAAGTCAAAAAAATGTTTTATCTTAAGTCATATCCTCAGAGTGCAGATTAGTGAAAAATATAGAGGGCTATAGCAATGTAGTATGATGCCATTTGTATTCTGCAGTGAGTCGATATGAGGTAGATAAAAGTTATTTCGTGCATTTTGTAAATTCTGTTCGATGACACTATACCAATTTTACGAATATTGCGAGACTGAATGGGGACATTGACCGGGTTGTCCGGGGAGTATGTGACATTCGATCAAAATGTACATAAATGCAGATGCAGCAATTTCCAGGTTTTAGCAGCGAACCTTCCGAATTGGCGGTTTTGAAGGAATAAGAGCGTTATTCGAACGATTGGACAAATCGTGAAGGCTGAAGGATTCGGAAATTCCTAAATTTTAAAAACTCGAATTGATGACGTAAAAATTCTAAGAAACGTCAAAAACAGTCATTTTGGAGAAAAAGCTGAAATAGACACAACAACATTAGTTGCGACGACGATAAAAACGAAAAAACTGAGGATCGGAATCAGAGGAAAACAGAAGTAACAGAGACCGCTCCGAGTTGCAACTATTGTGTCAAGGCCGTTGCGAACAACCGTGAAGGGTGGAAGACAGCCTTCCGGAAGGAGAATAAGAGTCTTATTTCGCCGGATTCAAGAATCCGGAGGGGTCTCCGGATTTGGACTGAAACTGTTTTATATAAAATTTAGCTTCCCTACTATGCCCTGAGGTTGAATTTAATTACCATCTGAATTCATTTTGCAAGGATGAGAAGCTAGGCGGTGGGGGAAGGGTTGATCCATCTTCGATGGAGATGATGATTTCTATCTATTAAGCAAAAATCATAATAATTCAATAAAAATTAGTAGCCCTTTTTTTAGGAGTGACCTCGTGGTCTGGGGATACTGAGACCCAGCCATGAGCTCACTATTTCTGCTTGTAAGTAAGTTAATTTGAGCGTTCTGGTCAAAGCCGGAAAACAGTAACGTTTCTGTCGACCCGATAATGAAAAGACCACCAAAAGAACTGGCTTGGTAGAGACGGTGAAAAGCATGTAGAACTCTGATTAGACGTTGGCCAGTCGTCTTAGAACCTAGCCTTATTTTCCGTCGATATGTATCTTCCGGGCGAATGTTACACATTCGAATTTTTATCGACCAGAAAA